>NW_014543813.1:0-10381 GCF_000741045.1 Vigna radiata var. radiata | reverse complement strand
GAGAAAGGAAGAAAACACAAAAGAGATGATTTGCAGTTTAAAATTAGGACCCTCAAATATTATAGATGACCAGGATTCTACAACAAATCAAGCCATGGGTTGAACATCTGAGGAACACAACGGCAACAACGATGTGTTTGGCTAGAGGATAAAAATGTAAAATACCTTAGGCTAGAAATAGGGATAATTTGTCTAAGTTGGGCCAATGAATGGTTTCACCTACCATGTGGATCACTTTCTCACCGCCTTACCTTGCATTTGCAAGTGGACATCTTAGTCTATGCTTCAAAAGTAATAAGTTTATTGTGTAAACTTGGATGAAATTATTAATGATATTCTTACTTCAACAACAAGATTGGATGAAGTGAGGAGTGTGTGTTGTTAAATTTTGTCTACTAATTGTTGCAAACTGTGATGATTTAGAGTATTTGAATGTAAGATGGTTCAGTCTTCAATTAATCCAGTTTGAGCAAGAATTCCTTGCCTCACCACACCATTTCAATTAATTTACTAAAACATGATTTCCACCAATGGCCATTTCCTTCTCTCAATAAATCTCATGGTTCAGGGTATAAAGAAATATGACTATAGTATATTAATCAATTCAGTGTAATCCAATTAAATATTTTTAAAGGAAATTATAAAATGTAAATATGTATAATAGATGTAAGAGATGAAAAAGAGAACAGAATTTCCATTTCCATACCTAATGCACCTACAGCACCCTCCTTGTTCCCTTTTTTACGAGACTGACAAGTGCCAGTATCAACAGAGTAATGAGTATCTTCATCCCTTTGTAAAGAAACAGGCTCCCAAGTGTCATTTTCAAGCTCGTGGCCACTAACATCCTTTTCATCTTTCACAGCGAAAGAAGCTCCAAGATTGGGCTCCACTTCAGTGTTCCCACAATTAGAGGGATCTTCACTCATCAAAGGCATAGTACTCTCTCCCAATTTCACATCACTGACACGGAGTTTACCATATCTCCTATCCAAAGATTCAAAAAATGTCTCTGTCAGTTTACCATTTTCATTCTTCAACCCCTCTATGATATTAAAAGTCTTCTTAACGACTTCCTCCACTTCAGTGTTCCTCATGGTAAGAACATCAAGAGCATTCTTGTCCCGAACCTTCTCCTCCTTCAACACACGGATCTTGTCCCTTAGTTCATTCATAGATTTGACATCATCTAGCATTTTTTTCCTGAACTCCTTCAGCTCATACACTTCACGTTGTAAAGCAACGTTCTTTTTCCTTAACTCCTCAATAGCATGTTTTTCAACCAAGCCACCTGTTTTCACTTCCTTCAACAACTGCTCATAATTATCCTGGGCTCTCTTCCCCTTTTCACATTGCTCCTCTCTGAGTCTCAGTCTCCCTTCGACTTCAATTCTATTGAGCCTCTCCAGCTCATCTTTTCCCTGAGTGGCCCAATTTCCGCCCTAAGTTTTGCTTCCCTCTTTACCAACTCTTGCTCAATTTTATCAAAATCCTCAGTTTTGTACGCAGTACGCAGCACAGTAACTAGCTCGGATATGCTCATTTCACCGTATTCTTTTTCAGCGGCGGTCGGAATGGACCTAGCAAAGGACCTACGTTTGGTTTTGGACTGAAATGCCATAAAAGATCCAAAAAACGCAACCTTTTTTTCGGGGGAAACTACCGAAGGAAGAAGGAAGAAAGTGCTACTACGCTACCTCCTCTGGTGCAAGTAAACTTGCTACGAAGAAATGGAATTTGAGCTACGGAAAGAGAATTTATTTTCAGATAAAAAAATGAAAGAATAAAGGAAATGTCATTTGAAACGTACCTGCTGTGTTTTGATAGTGCTGGTTTTGATTAGAAACAGCAAATCTTTGTCAGCTTGCAAGGAATTAGCAAGAAGATGAAGTGAAAAAGGGCGGTAACCACGTATTGAATAAAAGACTGACTACGAAAAGAAAGTGAATTTGTAGTATTTCACAAAGTTGAGTATATATTTCACAAAATTAAATATTAATTAAATACTTCTTAATTTGTGACAGGCTTCTTCTATCCTACAAAATTTGTAATTAAAAAAAAATATATATTGGCAAGAATCCATGTTCATCAATAAGAAGAATTGAGAAAAAAAAAACTCTTAAAAAAATAAATAAATAAACTCTAAAAAATTGATTTCTACATACACAAATGATATATTTATTTTAAAATAATAAAACTTATTATATTATTTTTTTTAATTTTAAAATAATCAAATCTTATTTATTTTAAATCACTATTATTTATAAAATATCAATTTTCTAAATGTTTACAAAGATATAATCATTATAACTTCTAAAATATCAATTTTTTAAGTTTTTACAAATATATAAAAAGATTTGTTTCAATATCCTACTAGAAATTAATGAATTGAACTTAAAATATATAAAAAAAAAATCAAGTAAATTGAAAAGTAGTTTATCCAAACCCAACTAGAAAGTATACTTCAGCAACAAGTTTAACTAAATTAATCGAATTATTGATTTAGTTAACTATATGTTCCATTTTTTTAGCTAAACTAATTTATTTTCCAGAAACTAAAATAATTTTATTATTTAAGCTACATTCTTATTATATAAAAGATGGATAAGAGAATTTATCATTTTATTTATTATCTTAAATTCAGATATGAATTATTTTTTAACTCAAATTTACATATGATTTAGTTTATTAATAATGAGTAGCCAATAATATTTTATAGATTAATTCTATAATAATAAACTAAGAAAAAATTTAACATTTTAAAACGGGGAAAAAACAAATCATTACTGAAACTTCAATTTTTCTTAAATAAGAAAACAGAAAGTGCTGTCATTTTTCGTGTAATATATCTATACAATCTTAATATGGAAACAAATCTGACAACTTATATTTATTAAGCAAGCGACAATTGAAAATTCAACAACACGGATTTGAATAATTATCCACCTACTTCAGGAATAAGCTGCCAATAAAACAGAAAATTCAGCACAATGATTGTATCACAAAATTACATGAACACAACATATACTAAAGAAACATATTATAATTCTTCTAGCAGCTATACATGTCTTAAACATTTCCAAGTTCTATAAATTTATATTTCCCTTGCATCCCATGACGTGCTTTAATCACTCATATCAGTATCTTATCAGCATCATTGTCATCAGCTTCCTCATCCTCCTCATCATTATCAGCATCATCTGCTTCCTCTTTCTCATTTCATCAGCATCATCCGTGTCATGATCATCCTCGTCATCAGTGTCTGCACTATCTGCAGCAGCTCCATCTCCCCCGATAAATTGAGTCTAGTCTCCAGGCCAAGCTACTCGAGCGGCATATTCCTCTAGTGACATAAAGTCGGGGCTGGAAGAAGCAAAGTAAATTTGTCTCATCATTTCTGCTTGAGCTAGGTTGCTTCTGTGCAGTGCCTCCAACTTGGCATCTAATAATGCCATCTTCATCTCCATCATTTGGTATGGGTCAGTTGGAGGACGAACAGGTTGAGGCCGATGATGGATCCTGGGAGGCTGCGGTGGTGGGATAATGACACCATCCTCATCTAGTAAACAATACTGAAAGTAGTATGATATGTCAATTGCTTTTCGAGGTCTCTCGAGAGGTGGTGTTGAGATATCAACCCCCGCTAACTGGCATAAATGTGTGATCAAAGATGGATGTCCCAAAGCAACATGAACAGCATGGGCACACAAACTGATCTCATTAGCAATTAACTTACCCAAGTTTATTGATCGGCTTGTGAGGATGCAATAAAGGATAATGGCGCGGTTTGTTGTAACGTCCGACGTATGAGAACAAGGAGAAATATTTGCATGTATTATCGCCATCCAGAATTTGCTTAATGGAGTAAGGAGAAATCTCTGGATGTGTAGAGGTTTTCCTTGCCTATTTCTTTGGAAAGAGCCTCCAGGGATGCATAAAGTTCCTTCGATTTCCTCATAGTCAATGTCTTCAGCTAAGAATTGAGCATATTGACATGGTTGGTTGCCTCCTCGCCATTCTATGTTCAAGAAGGTATTAATGGTGTCTGCATCAAAAGGGATGCGTTTACCACGTACATAACTCAAAAAGGGTTCAGCATCCTTGGAGAAGATTCGTGCATTGGCATAAAATTCTCTAACCAACTCAATGTTGGCAGGGGCTGGATAGGTTGCCAAGTTGTCCCAATGGCGCTCCATGATTTCATTTTGAAAGTCAGGTATTTCATGTGATAACAAGGTAACCTTCCTCTCCATCAACAATTTTCTGTTCTTAACCATAGAGAAGTTCTTTTGATGGTCCTTGGTTAGGAATAAATGAGAGTGAACTTTTTCCTTCCTCATATGGCCTCTAGAAGATTGGCCAGCAGTTGCTTTCATGCGTTTGGAGCTTGAAGGAAAAGCCAGTCCTGCATAAAGAAATTGAACCAAAGAGTGACAAACGTGATCAATTAAATTAGATAGACATTTGCAACAAACATTCATTAGGGTGCACAATCATAAGTTCACAGGGCATAAAACACAGTGTATCATCAAACAAGATTATGAAAAACAAGGTGGAGTATAGAAATCTGGAAACAGAAACGAAAACCAGCAGAGCAGGCCAAAACTTTGGCCCGCTGGCGCCTGGGTGCCCCTCAGCAGAGGGCGCTGGGGTACGGCTAGCACAGATTCTGATAATGCAGTGTTGTGATTCCTTTCTACTAGCCTAAGGTTAAACTCAGTGACAGCACATGGTTCAGTTCATAACAAAGAAAATTGACTCACAAACACCATTAAAGAACATCAAAAACATAACCTTGATATACTTATGAGAGCTATCATTCATCAAACAATTAATTGTAGAGATGCTGAAATTGAAATTGAAACAATTGTGAATGAAATGTAATTGAAGCAAAACAAATGAATTGTGAATGCAAAAAATTAAATTGACAGTGCAAGCAATTTCAAAACACAGGGTCAATCTTGACTCGCTAGTGCTAGGGCGCCCCTTGGCCAGGGCGCTGGGGCGCGGTGTGGCGTGTTCCCGAGCTAGTGGTGCTGAGGCCCTCTGCACATCTGGTTTTGAGCGTGACTTAGCCATCGCCAGAAGTGCTCACACAATGGATAACAACAATCATACAAATCACAAATTAAGGGAATTTGTACAGACAATTAACGAAAAACACATGACGAATTATTTAACAACATAAACATCAATCAAAGTGTTATTAGAACAGAAAATTAGAAAAGGAGATCACTACTTGAATTGAAGAGAAGAGGAATTGAATGGTGCAAAGCCTTGGTGTGTGGGAAGGGTTGCTACTTGTCCTCAAATTGCTTGGAGGAAGCAAGCGGTGGTGTGAAGAGAAGAAGATGAAGGATAGGTTGAATGTGTGAGTGAGCACAGATGGTGAGTGTGAAACATTTATCAAAACTATATAAGCAGTCCAAATTCAATCTAACGGGCAATCCAAAGTCACAACAACTATATAAGCAGTAACATATATAACATGCCAAACATTTAAGAATGTTAACTGTAATTTAAATCAACCCAGAATATGTTGGGAAAAAAAGAATTATTTTTGCACTAAATGAAAGAAAGAGAAAAATACCTTAGCAGAGGAAAAATATACAATTAATCTTACCTACATCTTCAAACAATACCAGAATAAGATGAGAAAGACATAAACAAATCCTAATAGAGGAAAAAGAAGTTAAATAGAGGGAGATTTAGGATGATGGAATAATTTTTTTACTAAAATTTTACAACATGTTGGTCTGAGTTACACTGAACTTGTATGCTTCAAACAGAGTCATAGGTTTTTGAATACGAAACCTGATCAAGAACACCCTCATACACTCTCACACAAGTATAACAGAAAGAAATGAGATGAATCTTGTATTATTCACAGAAAGAATCATTTGTACAGTCAAGATACAGAGGCATAACCCTCTTCCAAGGTCTAAGGGTCTGTCAACAAACAATGTTCCAAAACTGCCTTCTAACTATACAATCAATCTATTTATACAATTCCTCTGCCTTCTATCCTAATCCCATTTCCCATTATATACAAATACCCTATATCCTAACACAAAGTAGCAAATCTGAGCTTTGAAGATGAAAAAAAAAAAGATAAAAATTTGATTAGGAGAGAACTCTACTTTAGATTTTCCAACAAATAAAAGTCATTGAGCAAAGTCATACTTCGTGCCTATATCATAATCATTCAGAAAGATTTAAAGTGCGACTACCATGGCTAGATATACAATTCCAACACAAAGATATGTTTAAACTAAGAACTAATCTAAAATTTCACATATAATATTGATTAGAGAACTTACTTCTCTTTACAGGGAGATTTTCTTTTTCAAATAAATCAGCAGAGAATGTAAATGTGGAAGTAGAAGCCTGGATATCAGAAGCACGTTTTCTTTTGATAATTTCAACCCTTTGTGGAGGTTCATTTTCTTCAATTATTTGATAAATAGCTTTCTCTCCATGCAANCCTTGTGATGTGTACTTATCATCATCATCTTCATCATCACTTAGGTCTCCGATCTCCTTTTCCAATTTGAATTTTACTCCTGCATGTACAAAGAATATGTGTTAAAACTTAACATTATTTTGTTAAAATTATATACTTCAGGCAAAAGCTAGGAGAATGAAGAGTAGTAGATTCTGGAATACAAGTAAAAAAATTGGTTGTTGTCTTAGCATTTCGTGAAAAATACAGCCTCCGATTCTTCAGGTAATTAACTACGTATACTTTGATCAAATTCAGAGCAGATACATGTAATTTTTTTTGTATGGATAAACAAAATGAGTTCCCTTCTTTGCATGCTTCTGTTTGCTCTTTTGTTATAGAAAGAAAACATTATCAGGAGAAAGGAAGAAAACTCAAAAGAGATGACTTGCAGTTTAAAATTAGGACCCTCAAATACTATAGAAGACCAGGATTCTACAACAAATCAAGCCATGGGTTGAAAATCTGAGGAAGACAACGGGAACAATGTTGTGTTTGGTGTGAGGATAAGAACATAAAATACCTTAGGCTGGAAACAGGGGTAATTTGGCGCTAAAAAGCTGTCTGTGAGGGGGTCCAACGAATGGTCTGACCTACCATTTGGATCACTTGCTAACTGCCTTACCTTGCATTTGCAAGTGGACACCTTAGTCTTCTATTCAAAAGTAATAAATTCATTGTGTAAACTTGGGCCACCAAACCTCAATATTGTGGTGAACTTATTTATGATATTGTTACTTCAACAACAAGACTAGATTATGTGAGGACTGTATGTTCTTAAATTTTGTCTACTAATAGTTGCAAACTATGATAATTTTATGAGTATTTGAATGTAATCTGATTCAATCTTCAATTAATCCAGTTTGATCAAGAATTGCTTGCCTCACCACACCATTTCAATTAATTTACTAAAACATTATTTCCCCCAATAGCTATTTCCTTCTCTCAATAAATCTCATGGTTCAGGGTATAAAGAAATATGACTGAAGTATATTAATCAATTCAGTGTAATCCAATTAAATATTTTTAAAGGAAATTATAAAAATGTAAATCTGTATTATAGATGTAAGAGACGAAAAAGAGAACAGAATTTTCATTTTCATACCTAATGCACCTATAGCATCCTCCTTGTTCCCTTTTTTGGAACTCTGACCAGTGCCAGTATCAATATAGTTATGAGTATCTTCATCCCTTTGTAAAGAAATAGGCTCCCCAGTGTCATTTTCAAGCTCGTGGTCACTATCATCCTTCTCATCTTTGACAGCAAAAGAAACTCCATAATCGGGCTGCACTTCAGTGTTCCCACAATCAGAGGCATCTTCACTCATCAAAGGCATAATTCTCTCTTCCAATTTCACATCACTGACACGGAGTTTACTATATCTCCTCTCCAAAGATTCAAATAACGTCTTAAGTTCGTGCTTCTCGTTTGTCAGTTTAGCATTTTCATTCTTCAACTCTTCTATGACAGACAAATTCTTCTTAATTGCGTCCTCCAATTCAATGTTCTTCGTGATAAGGACATCAATAGCATTCTTGTCCCCAACCTTCTCCTCCTTCAGCACACGGATCTTGTCCCTTAGTTCATCCATAGATTTGACATCATCTACCATTTTTTTCCTGAACTGCTCAAGCTCATACACTTCACGTTCTAAAGCAAGGTTCTTTTTCCTTAACTCCTCAATAGCATGTTTTTCAACCAAGCCACCTGTTTTCACTTCCTTCAACAACTGCTCATAATTACCCTGGGCTCTCTTCCCCTTTTCACATTGCTCCTCTCTGATTTTCAGTCTCTCTTCGACTTCAATTCTCTTGAGGCTCTCCAGCTCAATCTTCTCCCGGAGTGGTCCAATTTCCGCCCTAAGTTTCGCTTCCCTCTTTACCAGTTCTTGCTGAATTTTATCAAAATCCGCAATTTTATACGCAATACGCAGCACAGCAACTAGCTCGCATGTGTCCATTTCACCATATCCGTTTTCAGTGGCGGTCGGAATGGACTTAGGCCTGGATCCAGGTTCCGTTTTGGATTGAAATGCCATAAGAGATGCGCAAACTTCTTTTGTTGGAAAACTACCGAAGGAAGAACGTCCTGCTACGCTACTCCTCTAGTGCAAGTAAACTTGCTACGAAGAAATGGAATTTGAGCTACGGAAAGATAATTTGTTTTCAGATAAAAAAAAAATGAAAGAATAAAGGAAATATCATTTGAAACGTACCTGCTGTATTTTGATGGTGCTGGTTTTGATTAGAAGCACTGAATAGGAAAAGAAGGAAGAAGATGAAGTGAAAAGGGGCGGGAAACAACTGAATACAGAAAAAAGAAAACATTTCAACAGGTTAATTTGTAGTATTTGAGAAAGTTGAGTATATATTTCACAAAATTAAATACATTTTATTTTGTGGCAGGCTTCTTATAACCTACAATAATTATAATTTTTATAAAAAAAATTGGCAAGAATCGATGCTCATATATAGGTTATTCAATAAGAGAAAAAATACTCTTAAAAAAAGTATATTTTTCTAAAAAAAAGTTAGTTTTTATATAAAAATATATGTGATAAAATTATTTATATTAAAAAAGTTTAATTTAAAAATAATTTAATCTAATTATTATTATGTTACTATTATTTCTAAAATATCAATTTTTAAATTTTTATAAAAATAAAATTATTTCAATATCCTACTAGAAACTATGGAAATTACTGAATTATACTTTTAAGTATATAAAAAAAATCAAGTAAATTGAAAAATAGTTTACCGAAACCAAACTAAAAAGTATACTTCAAACAAGTTTAACTAAATTAATCGAGTTATTGATTTATTTAACTATATATACCATTTTTTCAGCTATTTAAACTACATTCTTATTAAATAAAAGATGAATAAGGGAACTTACCATTGTACTTATTATCTTAAATTTATATATGAATAATTTTTTAACTCAAATTTACATATGGTTTCATTTATAAATAATGAATAGCCACCAATATTTTATGGATTAATTCTATAATAATAAACTAAGAAAAATTTTAACATTTTAAAATAGGAAAAAAACAAACAATACTGAAACTTCATTTTTTCTTAAATAAGAATATACAAAGTGCTGTCATTTTTCGTGTAATATATATCTATGCATTCTTAATATGGAAACAAATCTGACAACTTGTATTTATTACGCAAGCGACAATTGAAAATTCAACTAAACGGATTTGAATGATTATCCACCTACTTCAGGAGTAACCTGCCTATAAAACAGAAAATTCAGCACAATGATTGTATCACAAAATTACATGAACACAACATATACTAAAGAAACATATTATAGTTCTTCAAAACAGCTATACATGTCTTAAACATTTCCAAGTTCTGTAAATTTATATTCCCTTGCATGATTGAAATTTTTAAATACTTCCCATAAATAATTGCAGAGCATCCCTATAATCTATGTTTAGTGACATGTTCTCATTCATCATTTTAAATAGGAAAACATCTCACTCTATCTATGAAAAGGAGCATGAAAAAGATTCAGACAAGAACATTCCTTATTCAATGTCCAAAATACTGTCGTATTCCCACACCTTTACCAGCTGCACGAACACAACCAGGATGTTCTGGACGTCCAATAGCAATTGCAAGTATATCTTGACGTCCGGAGGGATGAAACATACCCTGTTTGGACTGCATCTCCAGGGAATCCTGTATGTAATCAACCAAATTGTCATAAATAACTAAAGAATGTACTTTTAGCAATAAGAACAAAGTTTAAGAGTAGAAGACTTACAATGCGCTTAGCAATTTGAAGTGCTGATTCTGATGTGAATTGGCCTGATGATGTCATTCGAGCCCTCTTCCATTTAACATGACGTGAAGGAGGAGAAG
>NW_014543812.1:333617-356959 GCF_000741045.1 Vigna radiata var. radiata | reverse complement strand
GATGAATGTTGAATGATTACATTTGAATTGATGTTGTCTGGATAAATTGTTGTTTGGAATTGTTGATTATTCATTTGCAGGTTTTGGGTTTAATAGAGAAGCAAATTGGCTTAAAAAATGACTGCCAAAATTACAGACGGCCTCCAGGCCGTCGCTAACACACTTTCGAGCAGCGCTACCGAGGGCCTCATGGCCTTCGGTATTACCCACGGCCTAGTGGCCTTCGGTATTACCCACGGCTTCTGGCTTTCGGTATTACCGAGGGCTTTTAGGCCGTCGGTAATACCGAGGGCCAAAAGGCCGTCGGTAACGTTTCCTTACCGAGGGCTTTTGGCCCTCGGTAAATCCCTTCTTTTTTGTAGTGGTGCTACAACTTTAGCACGCGTCAGCATTTCTTTTACGCTTCGATACATCACCAGCGCATCAATCTTCATTTCACAGAAGCAACATTTTCCTTTCACTCTTCCGAGAGCTCCACGGCCATTAACCACCTTCCTCTCACTGTAANCTTCATTTCATCACAGAATCTCTTTCTTCTTGCATTTCTCTGCCTCTTTACCATCATAGAACAACAAACCCTAAGGTTTACTCCTTTATTTCAATTTTCCTTCAAACCTAGCCGATTAAAATCACTTTTGAACCGATCCAAACATTTTTCACCGATTAAACTTCGATTTCCACCGTTTAATCGGTCCAAATCTAGTTTCCCCTCCTTTCTAGGGTTTCATTGTGTTCATTTTTCCATTTCCTTCGAGTCAGCTCGATTTAGAGCTTCTTTACCGTCATTCCGCTGCATCTTCTCATCGGAGAAGCTTCGAGGAACCTCTGGATCGAGTTTGCGTCGTGCCAATCGGTCAGTTCCTCAGGCATCTTCCATCATTCTCATGGATGGGTTTTTAGTGATGAAAATGTTGTCCAAAATGAGAAGTTGTCGTGCGAGAACAATGATAGTGATAAAGTGTTTGAAACACTGAATTCAAAATTTGAAATTCAGGTGGACAACAGATTCAAGTGGACATCTAAAAGAATAAACAACTTCAACAACTCTCTAGCAAAACTACATGAAAAGATGGATGTTCTATTCAAGCATTATATTGAAGTATCATCATCATCTGAAGAATCTGAGAAGAGGGATATTGACGACATTAGTGAAGAAACCACTGATGAAGACTCATCTGAATCAGAATAGTGTTGTGTTATGGAAAAATTGTGTTTTGTGTCCTAGACTAGGTCATTTCATTTTGGATAGTGGCATATAAAGCCATTTTTTTTTGCTTTTAATGTTTTGCTTATATTTCCTTGTTTTCCCGATCACTGTAATATCTTTTCTTTCAAGGAAATAATATTAGTAGTTTGAATCAATCTACTTACTTAAACTGTTAAAAGCTAAAATCTGATACTCTATTTGGTTGATTTGACTGTGCTATAATGGAAGTCAACTGTACTATAATTGTCATGCATTTTCATAGATTGACTTCTATTATGGTTTTATACTATTCTTGCTTAACCACTATACTTGATCTGGAAAAGGATTTTGAAAGGTTTTGCAGGAAATACATTGCTTTGGACATATACATTTGCAGTTCAACATTTGGAAAAGCAATGCATTTGACTGATGATTTAAAGCATTAGATTGCGTCAACACTAGGTTAACAATTCCAATTTTGGAATTTTTTTTCTATCCTTACTGACTCTTTAATCATTAGTATTCAAATATTATCTTTGTGCTTTGCATGATTTGATATCTAAATTGAGATAATATTGTGAGATTGTTGATATTTGTGTCATTGCATATATATGTGATTGAATTGTGTATCAATGATACAAATATGTGCTTAAACTGCTGATTCACTTGTGATATTCTGCATTGTGCACACAAACTATTTTTGAAATTCATGCATAATGACAGGGGAGTATGACTTCTTTACACAATGTTTCATTACACACACCTACATTTCATGGGTAGTTTACATATGTCTTTGTGATGAACTTGTGATTTAGAGAGCATCATTGTTATTTTGAAACTGCATCTCTGTTTGATGCTTCTTTGTTTTTCAAAACTGCATAAATATCAAAGCATTCCTTTTTTGTTAATGCACAAAGGGGGAGAGTTTTCATGAGTGTATAAGAGCAAGTTTATATGGAGAGAATTGTTTTATCATACTTATCTGCTTGATGATATTTTTGCTGTATATGTAGAGTAAATGAACTGTATGAACTGTCTTTATTGATTTAGCTATCTGTTTTTACTCTGTCATATGTGGAACTGTGCAAACATGATTGAGTTATTAATCATGGTTGTGCATCATAAAAAAAAGGAGAGATATATTCCAAGTTTACATATTCAGCTGAATATAGCCTTGTCATTTGCTAAGAATATTGAAATTAAAACTGTTACTGTTGAAAAAGCTTGTGAAAATTGTCCTATACATGTTGAAAAAATTGATTACTTGACTAGCAAGCTAGCAAAGTGTTAAGTCTCTGGCAAGTGTATCAGATCGTTATTAAGTAATATAAATGGGTAAGTCCAAGTATCGTTTTCCAAGTATCATTTCAACTGCGTTTTTCCGCTGCATTACATTTTCAATAACTTACATTTCAAGAAAAGATCAAAAACTTTGAATTTTTCATACCAAGATTGCGAAAAGATTTTAATTTCTAATCAGGATGAGGAATCAAATTTATGCTATATGACATGTGTATCATTGGATGATTATGATAGTGATGCAGATATATCAAATGAACCTATTGAAATCAAATATGACCCACTTCAAGATGCATTCAAAGAGCTACATGTTGAAGCCATGCGACTATAGTCAAGGTAAATCGACTATGTGCTGAGTAAAGAGACTTTGAGAAAAGAATTGATAACCTTGTTCCTGAAAATGAAAGATTAGAAAAAGAGCTAAATGAAGCCTTATTATCTGCTAGAAATGTTGAGAATAAAACTGTTATTGTTGAAAAAGTTTGTGAACATTGTCCTACACATATTGAAAAGATTGATTACTTGACTACCAAGCTAGCTAAGTTTGCTCAAGCTAGTGACAATTTAGATGTTGTACTAAATTCATCTAGAAGAGGTAAAAATAGGCAAGGAATTGGATTTAAAGGTTACTCTAATAGAATCAATGTTAGGAAGCTTAATGAGTTAAAGAAAACTTGCCAGAAATGCATGTTTTTATTGTAACTGTGTTGGTCATACTGTTAGAAATTGCTACTACAGAAATGTTGTTGTTCCTCAAGGATTAGACGTATGGATACCAAAGGAACATATGACAAGAACTAACAATCAAGGACCCAAAATTAAATGGGTACCAACAACCAAAACTTAAGTGTGCTTTTCGGTATCCTAACTCATAAGAACTCCATGGTTAAGCGTGCTTAACCTAGAGTAATTATAGGATGGGTGACCTTCCGGGAAGTTTTCTCGGAAAGTGTGTGAGTGAGGACAAAGCACACTGGAAAGCCTCATGTTGATCTGTGGGGGCAGTCAGTAGTCCTTGTAAGTTGCCGGGGCGTTACACCCAAAATTAAATGGGTACCAGCAACCAAAACTTAAGTGTTTTGCAGGTTATGCAACTGATACAAAACTGTTTTCAAAGATGAATTGACTGTGGATTATATCAAACACCTTGAATGTCTACAATTGGTAATTTTGTATCTATCTGCTGTATCATGCATATATTGTTTGACTGTTGTTGTATGATTGTTTGTATTGAGTGCTTAATTGGTTGAATTACTGAATCTGTTTAAAAGTGAATTTCAACAAGTCATAGTCGACTGGTATATTAATGTATTTGACTATGTAATGAAATGTTTTGGTTAACCTAAAATTTGAAATTTCATTTTGAGTGCGAAAGTGAAAATTTAGCGGTTCCCTCCAATTTTTTTTAACACAATATAAATTCGCTGAACCCTTGAAAGATCAGAAATCACTAAATTTGTTCTTGCTGATCAAGTCATTCACTATTATCATCTTCCCTAAGAGAATCATTAATCATCTTCAAAACGAAATGGTGTCAAGCTCTACACCAAGAAGAAGGGTTAAGTCTTTCACCTTAAGAAGCTCTAGAAGGATGTATGACTTTAACGACTGGATCAGTGACGATGATGCTCAGTCTAAATTTCTTGACTGCTGGAAAAGAACTTTGGTAACACACAAATTTCTTAAGCTAAAGTTCTTTAGGAATGAAGGATTTCAGTTTCAGATATGGATTAAGAATCAGGGGTTGAAGCATTTTGTTGAAATGGCAAGTCCGTGGTATCCAGACTTGGTGAAAGTCTTCTACTACAATCTAAAGATTGTTGATGATATTTTTTGTTCTCGTGTTAAAGGATTGAGAATCGGTGGTAATAAATGTCATCTTGGAATAGATGGATTTAACAAGCTAGATGAATACCAACAGTGCCTGAGAAATGCAGATGGTCTTCAGGTAAACTCTAACTACAAAACTGGTGGCATGAAGAAAGATGAGAGAATGGTTATCTACACCATTGCTTACATTCTCATGGCCAGAGGAGGAAATTATGCCCAAGGAACCACTGAAGATCTGATGCTACTGAAAGCCTTAAAGAAGAATATTCAGGCGGACTGGCCTGTTGCAATTTCTGATAGCATGCTAAAAGTGACAAAATCAGAATCAAGAAAGTTACCTTACTGTGTTTTCATTTCAAAGATACTAATTTACTGTGGTGTGGAATGCATTGGTGAATCGAGTGAACAATATCAAGGTTCAAGTCTTGTGGACAAAACTGTTCTTCATCTAATGCACATGGAGAAAACCTCAGAAGGATGGAAATACAAAGATGAAATTTCTGCTGACAATAACACACCATCATCCTCTCGATTACACCAGTACAGAGGAAGAAATGAATTTAAAAGGATTGTTGTGCAAGAACTTGCTGAGATCAAAAGGTGGATTTATGAGCAGAAAAACAACAACCAAGGACATGAAAATTCTGAAGATGCTAGCTCTTCCGGAAAATCATCTCAAAGAAGCAATGATGATAGTGAAGAAACAAGATCAGAAGACAATACAAGTGACATGATTCTCAAGACCTTTATTAATAAGAAGCGAAAGAAAAATTAGAAGTGTGTTATGTCTAAGGCTAGGTTCTTCATTTTGTAGAATGGCTTAGAAAGCCATCTTTTGATGTTTTTAATGTTTTGTTTGTATTTCCTTGTTATCCTTAACCAATGTAATATTAGTTACCCAAGGAAATGAAAATTAGTAATTTGAATCAATCAAATTACATAATCTGTTTGAAAGAATTATGATAATCTGCCTGATTGATTCAACTTTGTTCTGATTGAAGTCAACTGTGCTTGAACTGTCATGCATCTACATGCATTGACTTCTGTTCTGATATTATTTTTCTTGCTTAACCACTATGCTTGATTTGGAAAAGGCTTTTGAAAGGTTTTGCAGAAAGGACATTGCTTTGAAGATTTACCTTTGGAGTTCAACAACTGCAAAACAATGCATTCGACTGATGATTTAATGCATTCGACTGCGTCTATATGGGTTAACAATTCCAGTTTTGGAATTTGATTCTATCTTTACTATTTGATTAAATCATCTTTATTCTGCTACTATCTTTGATCTTATCATGTTTAAATTCAAATTGAGATAATATTTTGAGATTGTTGATATTTGTATCATTGCATATATATGTGGTTTGATAGTTTGACTATGATACAAATCTGTGCTTAATTTGTTGTTTACACTGTAATATTCTGCATTGTGCAAACAAACTGTTTTTGAAAATCATGCATAATGACAGGGGGAATATCACTGCATTACACATTATTTCATCACACATCTATATTCCAGGGGGAGTTTACATTGTTTTGTGATGAACTTGTGATTTTGAGAGCATCATTANACTTCATACATTGCATATCTTTTTGATGCATCTCTGTTGTTTTTTTAAAAAAAAAACTACATAAATATCTGATTATTCCTTTTTTGTTAATGCACAAAGGAGGAGAGTTTTACATGAGTGTATGAGAGCAAGTCTATATGGGGAGAGTTGCTGCATCATATTTTACCTGCTTGATATTTTTGTTGAATATGTAGAGTAACTATGGAATTGTTTATGATATATATGTTTTACTCTGTCTGCTGTGGAACTGTACAAACATGGTTGAGTTATTAATCATGGTTGTGCATCATCAAAAAAGGAGGAGATTGTTGAGATTGTTGACAACACAAACTCTATATCAAATTGGTTTTTGATGATTACAACTCAGTGCTTAATAACAATGCATATGTTCCAGTATTACATGCTCTTATTCTCTAAAGTTTGTCATATCTGTTGAACATGTTTTGATTGAATTACATTGTATGTTCTTATGCTTGATTGAGTGTTATATTTGTGGAACATGCTTGTATTCAAATGTGAGATAAAATGTTTTTAATCATTACACATTTTTGAAAGAAAAGATCACAGGCACCTTTTGAACTAATATGTGTTGTGACAAAGTTCTAGTCCAGTCGAATACACTGTTGATGGATTCGACTATGCTAAAATCTTTGTACAGATTTTATGAACATGTGTTGTGTGAGATTTTGAGATGAAAAGAATTTAAAATTGATTTTTCATGTGTCAACCGACATTGTGATGTGCATATTCGACTGTGTTGCTATTCTGTTTGAAATTTTGTTAAGCCTACAAGCTCCAACGACTATATTTTCAAAAGTTAGTTAAAATTGTATGACTTGGTCAACTGTAATAAATGAGTCTTGATTCTGTTGACTGAGGAGCCTTTATGTTGACTATCTGTTATAATTGTTTTAATACAATCCACTCCATTAGTAGGCTATTCGACTATGAATCAATTTGATGAAACAGAAAACTATAAATAGACAGAACGCGAATTGTTCTATGACTTTTGTGATTTAACATTTTCACTTTCTTGTTTCAGATTGAATTCATTAGAGGCTCCAAGAATTGTCCAAGAAGACGGTGGTGATCTTGCTTGAGAGAAATTCAGAAGGAGAAGTCATCATTCTCACTGTTTGATCAATATCCGCACAGAGAGGTGCTTCTGGGTTGATCGTGATAGGCTTGGCATCCTACGAAAGACTGCTGGTTTTTTGCTAAAGGCTTGGCAACCTGTGAAGTCTGTTGTGATAGGCTTGGCAACCTGTGAAGTCTGTTGTGATAGGCTTGGCACGCTGTGAAGACTGTTGGTGACATGTTGATGATTGTTCGACATGGGTGCAAACTGCAGGAGAGGGGATTCTTGCTGCAATTCTGGTTTTGTGTGTACAACTATATTTGGTTTTGGGTTAGAGAGGAGATTTATATTTTTGCGTGGTGCTTCTATAAATTCCTTGTTGTAAAAACCGCAACCATTATAGTGCATTTGCTTCCTAGGTTGGAAGGACACTGGATGTAGGCATTGTTGGTTGAACCAGTATAAACACAGTGTTTGAATTTTCTGATCCCTACACTGTTTAATTCTTAGTCGACTATATCTGCTAGGCAGTCAACTGCGTTTTTCCGTTGCATTACATTTTCAATAACTTGCATTTCAAGGAAAGATCAAATGCTTTGAATTTTTCATACCAAGATTGTGAAAAGATTTTAATTTTGAATCAACACCAATTCACCCCCCCGCCCCTCTTGGTGTAAAAAGAAGCCAACCTGTTTCATAACAGATTGTTGTTGTTGTACCTGTTGTGATTTCAAGGGGTGGACTTGTGGAGTCTGGACACTTTGAGGATTGTTGTGAATAGTGGAGTCAAGAAGAGGATTAAATTAGAGGTTTTGGGTGTGATTTGACTGTGTTTACACTTTTGGTTTGTAGCTTCTTATCCATTGCTCCTCTATTTCTTTTGGTTTGTAGCTTCTTATCCATATTTATCCTCCCTTACCCTTGGCCCCATTACATCCATAAAAGACCTTTTGATTTGAACATGCATATGTTTCTGAGTGTTGATATTAAAGGCTTGCCAAGTCTATTTGTGCTTGCTTTCTTGAGTGCATTGAGTTGACATTGCTTACCTTAGACACTTGAGAGAAACATTAATAGTGCATCTGTGAGGTTCTGTTGTTATTGACTCACCTCTTGAGCTGATTGATCATTTTGCCATGCCTTGAATTGCTTGGATGACTTCATGAGTTCTCTAATTCTATGTTGGATATTGTCTACTGTTTTTTTTTCTTTGTCCAGATTTCTTGAAAACTATGTAATCTTGTTTCTTCCCTTGTGAGTCTTTGTTTTCTATGTGTTGAGTCTATGTCACGTCCTTGATGTCCTCTGAACTATTCCCTGATTTGCGTCTTGATTTCGCCTAGGAGTGCAAAAGACTAAGTGTGGTCTATTTTGATGAGTCACTATTTTCTTGATTTCACTTATTTTATTGTGCTAGAATTAATCAGGGAATTGTGCTTAAATGTTCAGTATTTTCCCGTTTTTGCTAATTTTGCTTAATTTGACCGGAAATTCTAATTTTAATTAATTTGAATATTGTGAGCTAATTATTTGCATTATTAATTGTAGGGAAAATTTTGGACATACATTTTTGGACATTAGGAAGGCTACCAAATAATTCAGGACTCTCTTCATGGACATTTTAAAATTAATTATATTGTAATTTAATGGTTTAGGATATTTAAACTAATTTGTACTCTTTGGGTAAATTTTGGCAAATTGATGTTAGGTCCATTAAGTAGGGTGGCGGACTTGGCACCCTAGGTTTTTAGGGCAGCCACCACCCACATATAAAAGGGAACACATTTCATTTTGAAAAGGGGGCTGGAACGATGAGGGGTTTTCCAGCCGCCAACCTCTTTGGTTATTTGGAATGTATTGACGCTGGTTACAGAGGTGGCACAAGTTGACGTTGCAATTTTCATTAGATAAGAAATATATTCACTTGCTTTAAATTCCTGCTATTGCGGTGCAATTCTCTTTTTTTTCGACATAAGGTTTTCTTGATTCAAGCACACAGGTCATTTATTTTATTGGAAAAAAAGCTGATTTAATTTTGGAAGAACACACATGTTGTTTCATATCTTCTAAGTGATGTGATGGTAACGGTGCTTTTTCATTCAGGGTGCAGTGTTTTTATTTTCATTTAGAAAATTCCTTTTACTTACTTTGAGAAATGACGCCTTGGAAGCAATGATTCAAATTTGTTTTTAGACTAGGCACGGTGCACGGTGCATGATGAGAAAATGGTGATTCATTTCTTTTCCAAATTTGTGGAGCGGTCACGATTGATGGGAGCATAATGGGAAGCAACACGCTAATGCTCAAATGAAGCACACAGTGGCAGCAAGAAGTCACATCCAGTGGAGTAACTCATTTATTTATCATTTTGCTTGCTTTTGAAGAGGAGAAGAAAAGCGTGCTTTCATTTACTGGAATGGAGAGCTCCAAAGATAAAGCTTTACTTTTGTTTGCTGATTCATCCGTTATTTTAAATTTGTTCACGCANCTTTGATTGAAATTTTATTCCAAGTCTATGTTTACACGTGTTTGCTTTGTTGATTCCCGTGATAAATGTGCATTTTATTTTTAGCTTAAGCGTTGCATTTTAAAAGTCTCAATTATGTCTGGATATTTATCTATTGCATTCTTCAATTGACTTTTTCCATACATTATGTTGTCTATTATGTTCGGTTTATTGTCTTCGTTCACTATGATTTTTATTCTATTCGGTTTCTTTATCTTCCCGTATTTCCAATTTCCCAAATTGCTTTAGAGATCGTTCGGTCTCAATGTAGAACTGTTCGGTCATCTGTAGGACCGTTCGGTCTTCATGCTCTGTTCATTTATTTCAGTGTTTTCAATTATGTTTGGTTGTATTTAATTTCCAGTTTTAATTTAATGTAATTTTCCTTGCAAGAACACTTTCAAAGCCCCCCTACGTGTTAAACCTAACACTCGAACCCCATTTGGTCTTTGAGAGACGACCTAGGAGTCAATTCCTAGTCTATACTACATTCTTTATGCACATTAAATTTGTATGGGGTGCGACACCCATCAGTAGGCATTGAGGCCGAACAAGTATAAAAACTCTTTGTTTGCTTTCTCTTTCCCTGCACTTTTACATTAAGTCGACTTTATTGTTTATGTAGTCAACTTTATATTTCCGCTGCACTGAATTTTTTATTCCTTGCGATTCAAGAAACTTAAAGGTTTAGACATTGCGAAAAAAGATTTTAAAAGACTCTGATTTTAAACCTCACCAATTTGCCCTCCCCCTTTTGGTGTTGAAACTAAGCCATCTTGTTTCCAACAATTGGCACCAGAGTTGGTTTTCATAAGATATTTGAAAAACTAGTCGACTTCGGTTTTCCTTGAATCGACTATATTCCTGGATAATGGCTTCCAGTTTTCAAACCTTTGGTGAAGGTGCATTGATAACGTTCTAAAAACCGTTATTTTCATACTTAAATGTGATATTAAAACACACCCTTTATGGCTTAGAATGAGCTTAAAGTCAAGTAAAACACTTAGTTGTGTCTTGTGAGAGTCAAAAGTTGGTTTTAGAGATATTATGCTTGTTTTTACATTGTTTTGTAGGGTTTTAAGGTGAATTGCAGATCGAAGTAAAGTAATGTGGACTTAGACCCGTGAAAGAAGGAGAAAAAGGATGAAAAGTAGGGTCAAGTGAGCCGCTGAGCGCCAGAATAGACCATTGAGCGTTCAGAGCGATTTGAGGGAAACCGCTTAGCGGCAAAACTGACAGCTGACCAGTCAAAGTGGTCTATAACCTCTCTGTTATCTTTTTGGGCTTATATATAGCCCCAGTGCAAATCAAAACTCATTCTTTTGGAAGAGAGAAACATCCAGAGCTATTCCACACACCATGGAGGAGGTTCATTGGATGCATAGGCTCCAATCTACCAAGTTTAGGGTTATTTCTTCCATTCTTTCATCATATTTCATCTAGTTTCACCATGATTATGGTGAAGTAAACCCTAGGTTGTTGGGGAACAATGTAATCTTTTGAAACTCTCATATATCCAAATTCTTATTTTTTTTTTATATGCTTGCATATGCTTGATTTATGAATTGTTGGGTTCTTCACCTTTGCTTAATGCTTTTATCGTTTAACTCATTCGATAAATGTTATTTGTCTTTATTGATACAGGGACGTACAGTAATGTCATGAACTGGTGTTGAATTCCTTGATTATGCAATACCACCTAGGGATAGGGGTAGCACGATCAATTGTATTTTGCTTCCGCTTATCATGCATTATTAATTACTAAGGGAGGCTAGGGATGACAAGCCGGTAATTAGTAATAGGCTCTTTTCACCAAGGGATTGGGTTAAGGATAGACTAAGAAAGTTTGCATGACAATATGATGAATAAGCTAATTAAATAAGAAGAGTAGATATATGAGGGTGGATAAGATGAAATTGTAAACCCCAACAACTCCATTCATCCATAGTTTCTTCAAAGCCAATTGAATCATTGCATTTGCATGTTTACTTTTGTTCTTTGCATACACACTTCAACTTAATTCTTTTCTCAAGTCTTACGCGATTAGTTTACGTGAAAAGTAAGGCCTAAGAGTCCTTTGGGAAACGATACTTGGACTTACCCATTTTATATTACTTGATAACGATTTGGTACACTTGCCAGGGACTTAACATGCATCTACAAACATACCACCACTGTTTGCGGGTGAAAATTATCTTTTTTGAAAAATTAGAATGCAAATCTTTCTTGAATCTATGGATAGAGGAATTTGGGATGCAAATTTCAATGGTCCTTTTGAGCCAACTCATATTGTTGATGGAAAAACTGTTTTGAAAAACTTTTCTTAGTGGTCTCAAGAAGAGAATAGGAAAGCAGAATATGATGTCAAAGCTAGAAATATCATTGCCTCTACATTAACTGTTGATGAATTTTTCAGGATATCTCAATGCAAATCTGCCAAGGAAATGTGGGATGTCTTGGAAGTCACTTATGAGGACACTGATGAAGTCAAGAGAGGAAGAAAAAGTTTGTTGATTCAAGTGTATGAGCTTTTTAGGATAAAGACTGGTGAAACAATCTATGAAGTCCAGAAAAGGTTCACTCATATAGTAAATCATCTTATGGCTCTTGGCAAAGTTTTTATAAAGAAGGGATCAATATCAAGATATTGAAAAGTCTGAACAGAAGTTGGCAACCCAAAGTCATAGGAATCTCTGAGTCCAAAGATCTGGCTAGCATGAACATGGCTACACTGTTTGGAAAATTAAGAGAACATGAGGTAGAACTTGGAAGATTGAACGATGAAGAAGAGATTGAGGAGAAAAAGTCCATTACACTGAAAGTAACAAGCAAGAAAGCCTCAAAGTTAGAGAATGATTCAGATGCTAAGATGGTTACCAATGAATTGATGACCATGGTGGTAAGAAAGTTTAATCGACTTATGAAAAATAATAGTCAACTTACTGATAACGGTTTAAAACACCATTATTTGAGATGTAATTTTGATACTAAAGACCCCATTGCTTGGACTCATGTTTTTTCATTAAGTTGTGTGAATAAGAGAGTTGAGGTTGATTTCAATGGATTTATGACTAATTCCCTTTGTTTTGACAGAGATTGAGGTAATACTGGAAGAAAAGATGAAAAGCCAAGAAGATGGAGCTAAGAAGGGCATAAAAAGGCACCTAAAGGAGGGAAAACACGAAGCTTAGGCGATCAAAATCGATGTTCACCACCCAGGTGGTCTCCCAAGACGCCCGGGCGTC
Organism: Vigna radiata var. radiata; assembly: GCF_000741045.1. Lineage (NCBI taxonomy): Eukaryota > Viridiplantae > Streptophyta > Magnoliopsida > Fabales > Fabaceae > Vigna > Vigna radiata. The sequence continues at coordinate 344,244 of NW_014543812.1, read as the reverse complement.
GACTTTCGTGGACTGGGCCCTGCTTCTGCTCTGTTTTGATTCTTTTGGACCTGACCCTGTTTTGGCCTGCCTCTGACACTATTTAAAGGACCCTGGGGCTTTAGGTTTTGCATCTGTGGCAGAGAAGAGCATATCAATACACTCTTTTCCCAATTCTAGGCTTTCATTCTCATTCTTTCTTCCATTATTCATAGAGTTCCCCCATGTTTATAGGGAACTAATTTCTATTTGTTGTTGGGGGATGATGTAACCTTGTAAACTCTCATGTATTTGAATTGATTCTTAATTCCATATGCTTTTTCATTAATTGTTAGAGCAATTCATCGGTTTCTATGCTTGCTTATACACATCTTTTTGAATCTTGTAACCTTGTAAACTCTCATGTGACCTTATAATCTCTTGTTGAATTACTCCTAATGGTTATATTTCTCAAGGATGAGTCTTGGTTGTCTTAACCCCTTGTTCTTCACATCTTTTTACCAGGAATGCTAGGAATTATATGAACTGGTAATTAGGGACATGCATATTCACCTAGGGATTAGGGTAGGTAATTGATAACGGTCTAAAAACCGTTATTTTTATACTTGAATTTGATATCAAAGCACACGCTTTATGGCTTAGAACGAGCTTATAATCAAGTAAAACACTTAGTTGAGTCATATGAGAGTCAAAAGTTGTTTTTAGAGATATTATGCTTGTTTTTGCATTGTTTTGCAGGGTTTTGATGAGAATTGAAGATGGAAGTGAAGTAGGAAGGACTTAGACTCAAGAAAAGAGGAAAAAAGGAAGAAAAGAAGAGTGAAGTCCACCGCTCAGCGCTAAATCCAACGCTGAGTGCCAGACTCGTAGGGTAATCCACTGCTTCTCGCTTGAGCGGTGTTGCTCAGCGTCCAGTGCAATTAGAGGCAAACCGCTGAGCGGTGAGAATGATCGCTGAGCGGTCCTGCGATTAGAGGCAAACCGTTGAGCGGCCAATTTAGGCACTGAGCGGTGCAATGTTGGGCTTGGGCTTAAATTCTGTTACTTTTATGCTTTATAAATAGCCCCAGTGCGACCCTCAGAGTAAACTTTTGGCAGGCAGAGACGTCCAAAGCAGTTCTACACTCCTTAGAGGAGATTTCTTAGATGTTTAGGCTCCAATCTATCAAATCTAGGGTTTATTCTTCCATTCTTTCATTTAATTCCATCTAGTTTCACCATGTCCATGGTGAACTAAACCCTTTGTTGTTGGGGAGCAATGCAATCTTTTGAAATTCTCTTATATTGAAATTCTTGTTTTATTCCTATGCTTGCATATGCTTATATTATCAATTGTTGGTTTTCTTATCTATGCTCAATACTTTTATCGTTTAACTCATTCGGTAAAAAGATATTTGCCTTTGTCGTTACGGGAACGTACGGGGAAGTCATGAACTGATAGGAAATTCCTTGATTAAGCAATACTTCCTAGAGATAGGGGTAGGACGATCAATTGTATTTTGCTTCTGTACTTTAAATGCATTATTAATTACTTAGGGAAACTAGAGATAGTAAACTAGTAATTAATAGTAGGCTCTTTTCGCCAAAGAATTGGGTTTAGGGTAGACCAAGAAAGTTTGCATGACAATTAGATAATAAAGCGAATTAAATAAGAAAAATAAATATAAGAGGGCGGATAAGATGAAATTGTAAACCCCAACAACTCCATTCATTCATATTTTTTCTTTGCCAATTGATTCACTTGCATTTGCATGTTTATTTTTGTTTTGCATTAAAACCTCAACATTATTATTTCTTTCTCAAGTCTTATAAGATCAATTTACATGAAAGATAAGGCCTAAGAGTCCTTTCGGAGAACGATACTCGGACTTACCGTTTATATATTACTTGATAACGTTCTGGTACACTTGTCAGGGGTTTAACAGTAATTTAGTGAGAGACGTTAACATTAATGTATAAAGAAGAATTTTTATATACATGAGAGGGAAATTGGTGAAATCTAACCCCAACAACATACCTATCTCATATAAATCAACCTGCGTTCATCTATATGCTCCTTTGCCATTGATCAATTGCATTTTTATTTTATTTATTATTTTTGCGTCCCAAATCCATGATCTCGTTTATTTTAAGTCTTAATTAATCTTGTTTTCACACAATTGTTTAGCGTCGAGAGTCCTCTGGGATACGATACTTGGTCTTACAATTTTATATTACTTGTGAGACTCGGTACACTTGCTGATTTGCCCCAACAACAATCATGGCCAGTGAGGAGAAAGAAAGTATGCACAATCAATTTTTAATTTTTGTTTCCATTAACCCTACGAGTTGTTATAATTGGGAAACTTAGCATAACAATATTTTTAAACTTGATGCATGACAATGTTGTGAGAGTTTTGGTTACAAAAATTATTGTGTTTGAAACTATGAATGCAGGAGTGAGACATGACTCTGTTCTGCGTTGTTTGTTTTGTGTCTCTCTTTTTTCAACAAAATTAACAACCTATTCATTGTAATAATAAAGAAAGGTTTCACAAAAAAATCAGGATGACGAAAAGGTGAAAAATAAATTTCACTCCATGTCATCTCATAGACTATTAGAGATGTTTAAGAAAGTTCAAACTGAAGGAAGAAAAACTTCAGTGGATGAGAGATATTGTTTGGAACGATCTTTTAGAGAAGTGAAACATGCCACTTTATAAGAAATAAAGTGACACGGCCAAGAAGAACCGGACACGTGAAAAAGGTGGTTGTTTGCACACTGAAGGGATCTATTAAAGTGCATGACCACACAATTCATTTGGTATGACATTTCTAGTGTTTTTCTTTTTTTTATTTATATAAACTTTATAATATAATTTTTAATATGTCCTATTTTGTTTGCAGTCATAGGAGCTTGGTCACTCAGTGCATGTTGACAAAATCTTTTAGCAGGCACATATATATCAGTCCACAAAAGAATTTGTTGATGTAAGGTCTAGGCACACACATGTTAGTTTCTACTAAGTACTTTATTACATTTGGTATTACTTACGTTTTAAGCCTTAGTTTTATTTAACGCAAACATGATGTTTTCATGTTAACAGGAAGATTTTCAAACAAGATTTTCTAGAATAATATCTGTTGAGATTGTTGATAGGGGTAGCACTGGTTTAGATGAACCTACAATCTCAGAGTTTCTGGTTTTTGATGATGACAACACATAATTAATAACAAATGTGATTGTGTGTTACATGTTCATTGCTTTCATGATTATGATTATATGAGAACATGTTTCTGTTGTTTATGTGATGATCATTGCAATTCACTATGTTATATATGACACTTTATCTATGAATGCATGACAAATGTTTTGGATAAGAAAAACCACATTCACTTTTGTTGAACTTTAATTATGAAGTAAATAGATTAAAACTCGTGTCTTAGCACAATCTTTTTCAAAGTGTGCTGTGAGATTTTTTGAACAGAAAGCTTTTAAAAACTATGCTTACACTGTTACAAAGTCGATTATGTGCGCAAGCCATTTGACTAAGTTTGTTATGTTTTGAAATTCTGTTAATGCTTAATAGGTCTAATGGTCATATTTTAATTTTGGTTGACCAAGCATTAATAGACGCGAATTTGAATTTTGTAAGAAGTTTTGTGATTCTAACAATTCATGTAATCTCTTTCAGATTTGTGATCCTCTTACAAAATGTGGTAAAACTCCAAGAATCAGAAAGAAGACCGTCGTGTTAATCTTTTGTGGTTTCTTGAAGAGCAAGAATTGTGTGCTTTGACAGTGATCAATCTGCACTTTGAGGTGTCTGCTTCGTGATCAGGATTTCAATCTTTTAAAGATTGGCGTATTGCCCTGTTGTGATTAGAGGAAGAAGGACATGTGGTGTTCTTGACTTTGAGGGTTGCTCAAAGGGATGAAGACAACAGGAGATGGGATTCATGCTGCTGGTCTTTGTCGCTATATGGCTATATTTTGATTAGAGGGTTAGAGAGGCGTTTTATATTTTTGATGCGTTGTCACTATAAAAGCCTTGCTGTAAAATACTTGATCATTATAGTGCATTTGCTTCCTATGATTGGAAGGACACTAAATGTAGGTTGGTTGGCCGAACCAATATAAAAATCAGCATTTGAATTCTCTGATCCCTACACTTTTACATTCAAGTCGACTTCATTATGTACTTAGTCAACTTTATTCTGCTGCAGTTAAAAATCTTTTTCCTTGCGTTGCAAGAAAGTTTTCAAAGAACATCCTTTTACGAAAAAGATTTTAAAAAGACTCTGATTTTTTGTTTCACCAATTCAGCCCCCCTCTTGGTGTGAGAAACTAAGTCATACTATTTTTAACAATATCTGAGACTGCATTTATTGGTGCATCAACATGTACTCCCCTAGTCGCTATAGACGAGGAAAGACTGAGGAACCGATGTTGGTTAGAGGTTGTAGGTGGAAGGTACAAGGGATGTGTATACGGTATTGGAAAAGTTAGTACTTCTCAATATGACTATGTCAACAGTTACGTACGACAGACGCAAGCACATTCTACTCAACCAGCAAATGTAGAGGACATTCATAACCTCCAAACGCAATTAGGAAGTCATGATCAACAGTTGAGACAATTTCAAGGTTTTTTAGCGCCATTATGCAGTTTCTTCCCCCTCATGTAGTCGAGCAGTACAACAATTTTTTCAACCTCAAAATGAACCACAAAATCACACACAAAATGATGTCCAACCACAACCACAACATCAACCACCACATTATGAAGATGATAATGATTATCGTGATTATTAGTGTTAGTCATGTTTAAAATTTGAATGTTTCTATCTATTAAACAATCTAGAACTTCTTAAAATTCGAATGTTTCTAAATATTAAACAATCTAGAACTTCTTTATATTTGATACTATCATGTAAAGAGAATGCCCGGGTCTCTGAAAAAATATGTTTCTTTGTGGTTATTTTTAGTATTGTTGTCATATCTTTAAGTATGTGTGTTTAAGTATTATGTAAACAGAATGCCCAGGTCTCTTAAAATAAAAATGAAACAACTAATCATAGACTATTACTTTGTTTGGAAGATTTCTGTATATAAGTTACATACGTATAATCCGTATATAAGTGTTGAATAGTTTAGTGTTGTGAACTTGACTGTAGAGAGCTATAAAGAAAGCAATTATTTCCATGAATTTTATTTGTGCCTGATTCTTGTTAACATAGTCATATAAATGGTTAAATAGCATATAGGTATTTATTTGACATATGTATTTAAAGCTACCTGGTCAAATAGCTAACCCTGATATGTGTTATCCAATTGTTAACTTTTTTTTTATCCTAAACATTTCATTCCTTTACACTTAGCCTTTTAAGAAAATATATTTTAACCCACACCCTAGCTAAGGAGAATAGGTAAATGTTGAGAAAATAAAGGTATGTGATTAGATAAGTTGGGGTAGGATATTAACACCCTACTATGGTATAAGATTGAATAAGTTTGAGGTGGATATCAATAGCCTACCCAAGGGTTTGAAATATGATTGTGAGAAAGTTCTTAAAGCCATTTGTTTAATATAAAGAAAAAAGAAGAAGAAAAAAGAGAGAAAACCCAACAAATAACATGTGATGTTTATGTTTATTTTATTTTATCATGCATGTTTTTGTTATCTTTATTTTTTTTGTCTTTTATTAGTATTTTATTTATTATATTTTAGATAAATAAAGTTTTATTTAATAATTTGGAAAATATAATTATTTGGTTTATATTTTACAAATTAGTGGAAATTTCATACATTTAAGAAGATTATCAACATAATTAGATAAATCAGTTATTAAAAGAATTGATTACCTCAAATATAAAATCAAGTACAAGTTTTAGGCCTAATCCAATTTAAGCTCGTTCACCTAATGAACCAAATGAATTTGTCGAGCAAGTAGTGTTTAACTCACTTGGCAAAATGTACATTTAGAAAATCTATAAATAGGAGACTTCACACAGTTAAAAATTAATCTTTTGGAGGGAGAGAACTTACTCTAAAAGGAGCGAGAATAGATACTCATTTTAGAGGCTAAAGACATATTTTCTTTTCTAGTTTTCAAAATGTATAAGAGTAATTAACTCCCTTAGTCATGGAGTTGGCCGTACGTAATGTATCTGTTGTAAAAAGGCTGACAGAAACACGAACAAAATTTCCTGAGACGTGTAGAGTCACTGACCTTAAGGACTTATCTGCGATGTATTGTGCAAGTCCCTCAAGATACAACAGGAACTTCCCAGAATAGATCTGAGGATCTTAGAACTAGCAAGGATATCTAAAAAGAGTGTAAAATAACCCATAATATTTTTAGAAGAGGAAAAGAAGAAAGGAGAATGAGAGAACACTCATTTGGTGTGTTTCGGAGTGGAGGAAGAGTTCTCTATTTATAGAGCTAGGGAAGAGTAAAATGAATAAAAGACAATAAAAGTAATAAATAATTTGACCGTTGCAGCACTTAAAATTTGACCATTGCTCAAGGAATTTTTTAACGTTGCAAACCAACGTTACTCTTTTGCAATCAATAATATTTTATAACAATCCCCCACTTATTGCAAAAGAAGATGAAAGAAAACTCTTTGACTCAAATAGTTCAAACACAACATATAAGAAACTTTTATTTTGGGTCTCATAGGATGTAATGCATCAGAGCTAGTATAACAAGCTCTATAAACCAGTCTTAGATTTAGAACCTTAACACACAATGTAGTTGGAATAGCAAGCTATATGAACCAAAGACACTTGACGTGTGTTAGAGGTTTATCAATCACAATACACCCACATATTCCTTGATGTTATTGTTGTGTTGCGCTTACTAGGTCATGCGTGTGTCCGGTATTCATGAGTGTTCTAGAGATCATGCTAAGGTCTCATGCAAGCAGCCCCACTCGACACTCATATAGGTGATTTCAACCAGTATATGCTGCAAATCATACATCATCCATAAGGGATATGAAAATCATTAAAAACTTTGTGTAAGCTGAATTCTATCACCATATAGAAATTGACGACAAAGTTTCTTGCTAGTTTTGTGATCCTCGAATACAATTCGAGAAATTCCTGTTGTATCCTGGGGGACATGCGCAACACACTACGGATAAGTCCTTAAGGACAATGAATCTACACGCCTTAGAAAAATTTTGTTTGTAATTTTGTCGCCCTTTATACAACATTATCTTCTTTGTAATTTTTACTATCCAATATATTTAGTTTTCTATCATTCTTGAATATTTTTTCTTGTAGTGTATGATAATTGATTGATTGTATATTTGTAAGTATTTGTTTACCTTATAAAGTCACGCTTTTTTTTAGAATTAAAAGAAAATTTTATATTCAAATTTAAATTATATTAATTTAAATCATTTGACTAAGTGTGTGAATTTGAACTAATTGTATCAAAAACGTACTTGAGATCTGGTTTTGAAGGAAAGGTGCTGGTGCGATTGGGTAAAAATAGGATCTACATTAATTAAATCTTTTTTTCTAGATTAGGTGCACGTCTATGATTTTGAAACTTCTACGTGCTTATAATAAAATAAGAACGACTAGTTAAACTTCATCATTAACTAAGATTCAAAGTTTCTTTCCTTGAATTTTCTATGTATTCGGTGTATCATAGTAGCTACCGATTTAGTCAAACGATGCATCCATTGTGCATTCCTTTGTCATTACTCGCTTTAGTTGGCCTACAAATATCAATAAACCACCCTCTGCGGACTAAATCAATCATTAAAGTACTCGTTTTCTAAGATATTTTTATTACTGCTTTAAACCTACCATGTACTTTTCTTCAAGGTGAAACGGTCTTTCTCATGGCTCAGTCCACAAATTGCATGGTATATGATATGGTGCAGTTTAATTTATTGGTATTTCTTCACCGGGCCATGATATTTTGACAACACTTTTTGACAATTTTTTTGACAACGGAATACGTATTATCATTTTATTGGTCTATTTGAATTTATGTTTAAAAAATATTTAAAACGGACCAATCACAAGCTGTCACATATACGTTGTAAAAAAATTGTTAAAAAAGTGTTGTTAAAAGAAGTTTTTCCTTCTTCACCTGCTCCAGTGCCTCTATAAATACAGCAATTGGGCAATAGCAATTTATCCAAACAAATTCATATACACAACAGGAGTACTAAACAACTTGATCAATCACTCATTGCATATTAACATAGAATGGCATTGCGTGGATATTACTTTGTTCTTCATGCCCTTGTGTTTGCTGCTCTTGCAACCTCAGCCTTCTCAAAATTGTCATCTCATTACTATGACTACTCTTGTCCCAAAGCTTTGAGCACCATCAAAACTGTCGTCGAGGCTGCGGTGCAGAAAGAACGCCGTATGGGAGCATCCTTGACACGCCTGCACTTCCATGATTGTTTTGTTAACGTAAGACAATGCATCCACATACATGCACACGTATAAACACATCTTATAATACCAGCAAGTAATTGGTTTACACTAAAATTAGTTTCAGTATTCTGAAAGAAAAAAGAAAGTTTTGAAAATATTACATAATTAATGCATATTTAGAATGAGTCTGATAAAGTTGGTTCTGTGAGGGTGATTTCAGGGCTGCGATGGTTCAATTCTTCTAGATTCAACATCCACCATTGACAGCGAGAAGAATTCAAATGCTAATTTCCAATCTGCTAGAGGGTTTGAAGTGGTGGATGAGATCAAGCAGGCTGTGGACGAAGCATGCGGGAAACCTGTTGTTTCTTGCGCAGACATATTGGCTGTTGCAGCTCGTGATTCTGTCGTTGCGGTGCGTAACAATAGTTAATTATAACTTCGTAACCACAGCTTCTACACGTCGTGTTTACCCATACAAGAAAGAGTGTGCTTAATGTTTTGACTTGAATTAATCTGTTCTCAAAGTTTATTACATGAATTATGTACATGCATGATGCAGTTAGGTGGGCCAACATGGAAGGTGAAACTGGGGAGAAGAGACTCCACCACAGCAAGTCGTGCAGCAGCAGATGCAAACATTCCAGCACCATTTTTCAGCCTCTCTGAACTTATCACCAACTTCAGGAACCATGGTCTTGATGAGAAGGACCTTGTTGTTCTATCTGGAGGCCACTCCATCGGATATGCAAGTTGTGTTACCTTTAGGGCTCATATCTACAACGACTCCAACATCGATTCCGACTTTGCAAAAAATCTCAAATACATTTGCCCTACAGCTGGTGGTGACTCCAACCTTTCTCCTTTGGACTCAACTCCTGCTCAATTTGACAAAAACTACTACTCGAATTTGGTCCAAAAGAAAGGGCTTCTTCACTCTGATCAAGAACTCTTCAATGGTGGTTCCACTGATGATCTTGTCAAAGAGTACAGCTACGACACTGATGATTTCTTCGAAGATTTCGCAGATTCGATGATTAAGATGGGAAATATTCAGCCCCTCACAGGGAATCAAGGTGAAATTCGTGTTAATTGCAGGAAAGTAAATCAATGAGTGTGTATCATACATACAGAATAATTCTTGGTGTGACAGTGTTGCACGAGTGTGATTTATAATTTATATATGAATGTATGTATCGCTTACCATAAATTGTTTGTTTACAAACGGATTCTGAAGAGGTACAACTTCTTTAGGTCACGAGTTGTTTTCAAGATTCTTCATAAATAAAGAAAGAAAAAGGTTACGCACCTTCTACCAAATATACGAATGATTACACTATAACTGCAGAGATAGAAGAACATCAAACAGTTCGATCTGTAAACGAAGATAATTCAATTTCAATCAAAACGATTAAAGTAGAAGTGGAGAAAAGTTTATGTATGATTACAGTTATTATTATAAAATCCGAAGGACTGTAATTATGGGTTATTATGGGTATAACTAGATTGTGGTGAATCTAAATCATGATAAGATTACTTTCACTTGTCTCTTTAGAGTGTTCGCTTGTAGAAAGATGTTATTTTGGTCTCTCCAATGCTAGTCATTTTTGCTTATTTGATTGAGAAATGCATGTAAGTATTCATGGATAACTTATTTGTTAACACATCTTTTGATATTTATTTCAAGAACCTTGGATGTTGTGTTAGAGAAAGGTATATATATTAAGCTTATGTTGAATTCGGATAAATGTCAATTTATAATAACTAGTGCAGTCAGGGGAAACGATAACGGTTATTTTCATCCAAAGACAACGGTTCTCAAACCGAGACATATCCATGCGAGGCAAAAAGGGTAGACATTTTGCCTCTGTTCTGAACTGAGGCATAAAAGTGTGTAGGATTTTGCCTCGGTTCAAAGTTAACCGAAGTAATAGAGTTTTTTTTTTATTTTTTTTTCGTAGGACTTTATGTCTCGGTTCCCACTGAACCGAGGCAGTATGTCCAACTCTAGTGCTTCGGTTGGAACCTGAACCGAGGCGGTAGCATCTTTTTATTTTTATTTTTTGCTTTTTCTACTAGTTGTTGACAAATTGACAAGCGTACCAAATCGTACAACTAATAATAAAATGGTAAGTCCAAGTATCGTTTTCCCAAGAGACTCACGACACTAAACTGTTGTGCTTTTACTTAACCAATCAAGACTATAAAAATAATATTTTGGGATTTTTATAAAGTGCAGAAAAATAAACATGAATG
>NW_014543812.1:329430-332402 GCF_000741045.1 Vigna radiata var. radiata | reverse complement strand
TTCTGCTCTTTCTTGAGTCAACGACCTGTATCTTTAACTCCATTCTTTACTTTCTTCAAATTACCTACAAAACAATGCAAAACAAGCATAAAATCGCTAAAAACAGCTTTTGACTCTCTCCAGACTCATTTATTGAGTTTTGCTTGATTCTAAGCTCAGTCGGAGTAGTAAAGGGTGTAATTTGGTCCAAATTGACATGTGAAAATAACTGGTTTTCAACCTTCATCAACACCCCAAACTTAGAATTTTGCTTGTCCTCAAGCAAAACAAAACAAAATAACACACAAAACAAAACTTGGCTTTATACTGTTTCATCCAATGCCTCAACCATCCCAAGGTACATGACAAAACCACTCAATTCAATATCCTCAGCGAAATCCAAAATAAGATGCATGCATGCTTTCAACCCAGAGATTGCACAATAGATGTTATACACTATGAATGATCAATCCACTAAGCAAAAATGTACTCATGAAAATTAACAAATCATACCAAGCAAGTGTTTCACTCAATCACTCAAGTGTTTAAGGTGACACTCTAACTCTCAATTATTCACAAGTCACATGAAACAAAATTGTCATTCATCTCAAACAATCAACATCTTTACATGCAAATGCCATCATAAGGACTTTTCCAAGACTTGTAATGAGGTTGGGCTAACAAGAAAGAATTGGTTTTTCTAGAATGCAAAATCCTTGAGTCAAGAGAGCTATCAAAATATTCAACATTAATGTGCAACTCTCTCACCAATGTTTCTCATTCCCAACTTTTCCCTTTTCTTTTTCTTTTGCATTGAGCTCTTCTTCATGCTTTTCTTCTTTTCTTTTCTTTTTCTCATGAATTTTTCTTTTCACAATATTTGAGTTCAATGTTTTTCACTTACTTTTTCAATTTTCCCCCGTACAACCCCAAACTTGAACCTTTTCATCTCATACAATTAAGCTCATCCCAACTCAACGTAAAGAATTTCAAAGCAAGGGTTCACATCTTGTTTCAAACACTTTGGGTGAAAATTTGGCTAGAGAAGGGTTTTCAACAATGGCCTTGATCATATGACATTTACATGCAATTCAATCGATCATCAAGATTAAGGCAATATCATCCATGTTTTCCTATGAACAATACATGCAACAATAAAAACTCTGGAGCTCAAAATCTCACACACATGCTTCCTCACACAAAATTCATTCATACATCATGCCTAGCATCATGACCACAATCATAAATACATCACCCATCTATTTCTTGGATATCATCATGCATTGCAACTCAATTCTCATCCACATCCAAAAATCATCAAATAGATTCATCATGCACATCAGTTAGTCCAACATTTTCAGAACAAGTAGTAAAGCCAAGAGTGACACCAAAAATAAAAATTCAACCTATTCTAAGAATTTAAAATGCAAAAGTGTAAGAAGAAATATAGGTTGCCTCCTAGTAGCGCTTGTTTAACGTCACGAGCCTGACCCAAACCTGGTTGGCACTTGTTAGTAAGTGCACTACCTTCCACCACCCATCAGTAGGTGTACCTTCCGGATATCCTTCAGTGGATATCTATATCTTCTAACATCCCCAGTAGATATTATCCTAGTAGCACTCATCAGTAAATGTTATTCTTTTTAATCTTCATTGGCATCCATCAGTAAATGCCATATCACCTAACATCCATCAGTAGATGCTATCATCACTGCCATCAGAAGCAACGCATAACCCAAATAAATAAATAAATAAATAAATAAAATGAAATAAAATAAAATAAAATAAAACTAAATCAACTAAAATCAAATAAAATAAAAAAAATCAAATAAAAGAAAAGAAAATAAAAATAAAATAAAATCAAAACGAAATTGAAGATAAAAAATTCAGAAACTGGGTTGCCTCCCAGCAAGCGCTCTTTTAACTCATTAGCTTGACCTGGTAAAGCCCAAACACCCATCAGTAGGTGTTGATTTTTTAACGTTGGCGTTCTTCCTTCCTTCATGACACCAACAATTTTCTTGTCACCAACTCTAAGGATTCTCAATCTCAAGAGCTCTGCTTGCTTTAATAGTCTTGACAACCCATAACCTAATTTTGAATTTTATTGATGTGCCAGGTTAGGGTTCGTCACTTTTCACATCAGGGTGTTGGTGAACCAATTCTCCTTCCTTATCTTCCTCTGATGATCTTGTGCTCTTAGTACCAAAAATTTTATCTTGCATACACTAAAGAACACTGCACTAGATCACTGAATTAGCCCAAAAAAATAAATAAATAAATAAATAATAAAAAAATAAAAATAGTAAATGATAATTTATTTATTTTTTTAATTTTTGTTTTTTTAGAAAAGATAAAGAAACAAGAAAAAAATAAATAAATAATAAAATAAGAAAGATAAAGAGAAAAATAAATAGAAAGATAGAAAGGTAGAAAGATGGAAAGATAAGGAGAAGAATGAAGAAAAGGATGTGAAGAAGAATAAAGAGAAGAATAAGGAAAGATATTATTTTATTTTATTTTCATTTTTTTTAAATAAAAAATAAAAATAGAAAGATAAAAAGATAAAATAAAAAAAATCAAATCAAATAAAATCAAATTAAATCAAATCAAATCAAATCAAACCAAATCAAATCAAATCAAATCAAATCAAATCAAATAAGATAAAATAAAATAAAACAAAATAAAACAAAATAAGATAAAATCAAATCAAATCAAATAAGATCAAATAAAATTAAAAAAAAAAAGTCTAATCGATCAAGAATCACGCATATAGAATAGTTCTACCATGAGTCCCCGGCAACGGCGTCAAAAACTTGTTAACGGATTGGCAAGCGTACCAAATCGTACAAGTAATAATAAAATGGTAAGTCCAAGTATCGTTTTCCCAAGAGACTCATGGCACTAAACTGTTGTGCTTTTACTTAACCAATCAAGACTATAAAAATAATATTTTGGGATTTTTATAAAGTGCAGAAAAATAAACATGAATG
>NW_014543812.1:291653-328310 GCF_000741045.1 Vigna radiata var. radiata | reverse complement strand
TTCTGCTCTTTCTTGAGTCAACGACCTGTATCTTTAACTCCATTCTTTACTTTCTTCAAATTACCTACAAAACAATGCAAAACAAGCATAAAATCACTAAAAACAACTTTTGACTCTCTCCAGACTCATTTATTGAGTTTTGCTTGATTCTAAGCTCATTCCGAGTAGTAAAGGGTGTAATTTGGTCCAAATTGACATGTGAAAATATTGTATGGCAATTTCTTTGAAAGACAAATTTAAATTGGAAAACTCAAAGGTAGATGGGGAAAAGTTAAAGGATGAAAAACCTCTCCTTAAAATCTTGGTTCTATGAGGAGTGTAGGAGGAGGTGGTGCTTGCTTTTTTCCTAGTTCTTGTTCTTCTTCTTGTTTTGTTGGCTCTTCTTCCTTGCTTCTCTCTCTTCTTTCTATTTCTCTTTTATGAGTCGATATTTTATTGATTTCACTTAGTTTATTGTGCTAGAATTAATAAGGGAATTGTGCTTAATTGTCCGGTATTTTCCCGTTTCTGCTAATTGTGCTTAATTCGACCGGAAATTCTAATTTTAATTAATTTGAATTTTCTGAGCTAATTATTTGCATTATTAATTACAGGGAAAATTTTGAAAACACAAATTGGGACATTTGGAGTGCTGTCAATTAATTCAAGAGTCTTCACTTGGACGTTTCAAATTTAATTATATTGTAACTTAGTAGTATAGAATATTTTTAATTGAACTTTTGCACATTGGGCTATTGTTAAAAAATTATGATGGGCCCAAATTGTAGGACACTTGTCCCCCTAGGGTTTCCTTTTATTTTAGGGTGGACCCCACCCATTTTGGAGGCAACACTTGGCCTTAGCAAAGACATCAGCCGTCACTTTTTATTCCTTGGCAGCCGTCATTTTCTTTACAGAAGGCTAGAACATTGTTTTCCCATGGAGCTCTTCTTTGAATTAATGGATTTTGGTTGAATTGTTTCCAGCTGCCTCTTTCTTTTTGGGTCTTTGAATATTTTTACACGTTTTATTTTTCTTTGCTTGGAACCATGTATACGGTGCTTCATGTAGGAATGGGATATTTTTGCTTGGAGAAATGGAGTGAACACACTGCATTAAAATTTTCACGTGAATAAAATTTTGGAAGTACATTGATTTTTCACATAGGAAGATGAGTTGCACGGTGCATTCAATTTGAATTCAGCATGGTTTCCTTTTTTTAGTGCGCACACGGAATTGCTTCATATTGTTGCACAGTGATTTAATTTTATGAAAAGAAAGCATATTTTAATTTGGTTTGTACACATGGGATTGATGGAGAGCAAGGGGCACCATGCACATTAATTTTCTTCTAGATGCAGCTGTTATTTAATTTGGAAATGGGAAGCACATAACTAAGGTTTTTAATTCTAGAAAGCTTGTCACGGTCTTGTGTTGGAATATAGGGGCACAGTTTTCAATCTTCTTTTTCATTCAAATGTGATGCTTTTACTTCAATTGAAAAGTAGTAGCCAAATTATTTTTTTTTGGGAAGCATGTGGTGTCACGGGTTTGATTTGAGCTGCAGCAGGGAATTTAATTTTGACTTTGGATTTAATTACTTTACATTGCTTGGAGATTCACGTTTTTGATTGGGAGAAAGAAAGAGCTGCTTTGTGATTTCAATTGGGTGGCGCATTGTGAAGTCTTGGAGAGAAGAGGTGCTGAATTCATATTCATGGAAGAGATTTATTTTTTATTTAGGGTGCACGGTGATTCCAGCTGGAGAAAAACAAGGCAGCATGTTGGACAATTCTAGGAGGCATATCCGTTTTCCTTTCCTTTAAGAGAAGCGGTGATGGAATTTAATTTTACAGCAGTTGATTTTATTTTCATTTTGAAGAAAAAGAGGTAGTGTCACGGCTTGAAGCTTGAACCGGTGGTGAATTTGTTTTGCAATTTCCAAGCTTTATTTTAATATGTCTTTCATTTGTTAGCTCAACATTGCATTTTTAATTGCTTTAATTATGTTTGGACATTTATCTATTGCATTGTTCATGTTTATTTTTTTCCTTTCACTATGATGTTTGTTATGTTCAGTTTATCGTTTTCTGATCATTATGCTATTTGTTCTGTTCCATTGTGTTAATTTAATTGTGATGTTAGCTTAGGTTAGGCGGGTTGGTCATTAGCGATATTACATTGTTTCTTTGGAAGCATAGTGATTAAGTTAATGATCGACTGTTTTTTTTTTATTTTGTCTTTGAAATTGTTTTTAAATCTGTGCTTAATTATTAGTTGCGTCTGTGTTTTGATTTTGTTTATCCGCATTCACAAACTTTTCACAACCCCCCCCCCCCCACTTCGTGTCTGACTTAATTCTCGAACCGCAAAATTGATCCTTGAGAGACGACCTAGGAGTCACTTCCTAGTCTATACTGCATTCCTAATATGCAATTAAATTTGTATGGGCCACGACAACCCATCATTCTTCTTGTCTCTTCTTCTTTTCTCTCTTGCTCTTTTTTCTCCTTTCTTTGCTCTTCTTCCCTTCTCTCTTTTACTTCTTCTTCTCTTTTCTCTTGCTCTCTTCTCTCTCTTTATTCCTCTTCTCTTCTCTCTTGCTCTATTCTTTCTTCTCTCTCTTTCTTCCTTTTCTCTTTTCTTTTGTTCTTTCTCTCTTCTCTCTTTTTCTCTTCTTCTCTCTTCTTTTCTTCTTTCTCTTGATTATTGCTCTTGTTTTTCTCTTTTTAATCTTTCAATCCTATATTTGCTTATCTCTTCCCATAACCTCTTAATATTTTCTAGAAACTCACTTTCCCTACAAGAGAACCCACTTAAATTGTTAATGAATGACTTTCCTTCTCTAATAAGCTCTCTCATAAGTTCTAATTTTCTTTGAGTCTTTGGAGGCACAAACTTTTTTCTCAAACAAGCTTTTAATTCTTTCCAATCATGGATGGGGAATTTTCTACCTATTCTAACATGGTATTGTCTTTCTTCCCACCACTCTCTTGCATGCTTTTCAAATCTAGAAGTGTAAAGAAAAATGACATAAGATTCACAAATCTCGAGAATAATAGGATTCAGATTTACTTCTTCTAACCATAAAGAAATGCATGTCATCAATTTCTCTTTCCCAAGCTAAGTATGTTAATGCACCAATATCCTCACCAAAGAATGAAATATTTTCCTTAGCTTGTTTATACAAAGTATTCTCAATTCTGTCAAACTCATGAAATGAA
The DNA here is from genome assembly GCF_000741045.1 of Vigna radiata var. radiata. Classification (NCBI taxonomy): domain Eukaryota; kingdom Viridiplantae; phylum Streptophyta; class Magnoliopsida; order Fabales; family Fabaceae; genus Vigna; species Vigna radiata. Next base: position 325,107 of record NW_014543812.1, on the reverse strand, counting down.
CAAGTCTTCCTTCTAGCTTTATCATGTTCTCTTTTAATTTCTTTAAGACCAATAGGTTGATTAAAGTTCCTAGATGATCTATATGGACTAGACAACCTAGATGAATAACAAGACATCTTTGTTTCTAAAAGTTTGTTTTCTTAATCTAAAGGACTAAAAGCTTTCACTTTAGACAAATCCCAAGTAAGAGAGGTGAACCACAAGGGTTGCTTAAATACCAAGTCTTGCCTTAGCCAGATGTGTCTTAAGCTACTTACTAATTATCCTTTAAAATAAAATCACTTTTAAAATCAAAGGACACAACAAAGACAATTGGCGGACTCTAAAGGACTGTAAGACCCCTACACCCCTAAGCGAAACACAATTCAAAGATAATCAAATTCTACTCCTATGGTGAGGCTTGTAGCTTTGGCTAACAAGACACACTCACCAGTCTAAGCTATGTTAAAATAAGGAAAACAAATAAAGTTGCCAAGAGTCTGAAAGAAAGAGCACCAAGGACTATTCCCACATTACTTGGACTTTCAATGGCCTTTTACAAATAAAAGAAACTAACATAAGAAAACCTATTACAAGTTCAAAACAAAAACAAAACAGCTCAAGTGTTGCTGCCAAGTTTTGGGCCAAATTGCTTGTGCTGGATTGCTTTTGGAGTCTCTTATGATTTTCAAAAACTGCACAATTGATCTCTCTCTCGGCTTCAATGCAATTGTTGGGGAAGATGGGTCCAGTTTTCCCACTACTACAGCTGGAAATAAACAAAGTGTTTCACGGTCTAGTTGTTTGTTTTCTGTCAAATGCATATGCTGCAAAGGATGGTGTTGGTGGTCTACTATTTCCATGCTCAAACCTGGTCACAAATTTGGTGCACACTGCTTTCCAAATTTTCCAAATTAAAAATCTGCATAGTTGTAACATGCCAAACAACAAATACTCCAAGCAAAGTGGAAATCAGCAAGCATATTTGACAAAATCAGTTCAAATTTTGATCTAAATTCATTTATACTTGTGATTTAAATTAATGTTTCAGATTTAGTAACAAGATTAGCAAACAACATTGCACAAAGAAAGGGGAAAAGGTGTGGCAATGCAACTTTGGATTCTTAAAATAATTGAACATTGCATTGTAGGCAGCCTCAAAATGATCATACAATATTGGATGCACACTTCACAATTATTATAACATAAAAATTCTACAACTTATTCAAAAGAAACAATGTTGAATGATGATATCGGATTGGCTATATTTAGCAGATAGGTATATCTTTCTAATTTAGAGTTTTCAGCAACTTCAATTGAGCATAAGTAACGTATATAAACTGTCAAGAGAGAAAAATCATGCTTGAATCAAAAATTGACTATATCAGTAGCAATATCACACTAAATCATAGCCAATGCATTAATCAAATTTTAGCATAGGATTCAAAAGTGTTTGGATCAATGATTTGGCACTTGGAGCAAGTCTGGTTTGCCAAATATATCAGATTGAAATGGCTAGCAGAGGCTGCAAATGACCAATTCAACTTTTTCACCATACATGTTGCTCAATTCAACCAAAAATGATCCATACACACGTGGAAATGCATCCTAATGTTTCAAACAGATATGAAACACAATCTGATGATTTCAAGCAGCAAGCTAGATTGAATAAAAACTCTATAGAATTATGAAGAAGTCCCGAAAAGGTTACTAAAGCTGGACCTATTAAAAAAATGCAAAGACACTCAATAAAGATTAATGCAGTACGGTTCAAACTGTTGTTTTAATGGATTTGGATTCTGCAGACTAATGTGTTGGGGCAAATCGGCAAGTGTACCGAGTCGCACAAGTAATATAAAATGGTAAGACCAAGTATCGTATCCCAGAGGACTCTCGGCGCTGAACAGTTGTGCGAAACCAAGATTAATTAAGACTTAAATTAAAAGAGATCATGGATTTGTGGTGCAAAAATAATAAAGAAAATAAATTGCAATTGATCAATGGCAAAAGAGCACAGAGATGAACGAAGGTTGATTTATATGAGATGGATATGTTGTTGGGGGTTAGACTTCACGAAGTTCCCTCTCATGTATATAAGAATTCCTCTTTATTCATTAATGCCAACGTCCCTCACTAAAACACTTAAACCCGATCCCTCGGTCAATAAGTTTGTCCCTAATTACCAGTTCATACAATTCCTAGCATTCCTGGTGAAAAGATGTGAAGATCAAGAGGTTAAGACGACTAAGACTCATACCCTCATCCCTGAGCAATATAACCCTTAAGAGTAATTTAACGAGGACCTGAATTGTAAGGAACCTCTTGGCACTCATGCAACTCACAGATCATGCTATTGTATAAGCAAACAATAAGAATTGATAAATTACTCTAACAATTAATGAAATAAAGCATATAGAATTAAGAACAAATTCAAATACATGAGAGTTTACAAGGTTCCATCATTCCCCAACAACAAATAGAGTTTAGTTCCCCATAAACATGGTGGAACCCAATGAACAATGGAAGAAAGAAAGAATGAAAAGGCTAAGAATTTGGTTAGGAGTGTATTGCTATGCTTGCTTCTGCCAGGGATGCAAAACCTAGAGCCCCAGGGTCCTTTAAATAATGCCAGAAGTGTCCCAAATTGCGGCCCGATCTAAAAGAATCAAATCAGAGCAGAAACAGGGCCCGATCCAGGTCAAATCTCGCTCAAGCGTCGTGGGGAGCTCGCCCGAGCGTGAATTGAGGCTTCTGTAAGGCTTGGGCACCCGTTTTGGACGCCTGAGCTACGAGCGGCCATCGCCCGGGCACCAGGTCCATCGCCCGGGCGACGAGCGGTGATTTCAGCTCACAATTTTTGCGTTTTTGTCGCCTGATGCTCACCTGGGCTTCGGGTTTTCTTCCTTCGTGGTATCTTTTTGACCCCTTTTGAGCTCCATCTTCATGGCTTTTCACCTCTTCTTCCTTTATTACTTCAATCTCTGCTAAAAAAAGGGGAATTTGTTAGAAAACAGTCAAAATCAACCTCAACTCTCTTATTCACACAATTTACTGAAAACATGTGAGTTCAAGCAAGTTTCTAAGTCAAAAAGGGTGGTTTTAGTATCAAAATCATATGGCAAATAACGGTATTTTAATCCGTTATCATAATGCTCTCCACTAGAATGTCTTAGACATAATTTGTGGTATGCATTTTCCTCTCATTGCATCATATCCAACACTAACAAGCACACAATCATGAGATTAAGGCACACTAACATAAAACGCAATTGATTGTGCGGTTAATACTTTTCCACCCAATGCAAACCAAAAATTTCAATCTGAAACAGTTAGACTCTGTCAACCACAAGTACTGCTTTGTTGAGGAGATTCAAGATGCACTAGACTTCTATTGAATTACTCCAATCAACTATGCAGATTTATCCACACACGGTTGAACTTAGAAATTAGACATAATGGAAACAACAATGAACATGACTTAGACAAAACAGCAATAGGATTTCAAAAATGAAAAACTCAAATTAATGAATTGAACTGATTAAAATGCTAAAAACCAAATCAAATCAAAGCTGGATCAATCAAATGACTCAAAGGAAACTATAGAATTTAAGAAAAGCAATGGAACAGTGAACATATTCAACAGAACAAGCCAAACCAGATTTGACAGACTAGAAATGAAAAACTTAGCTACAACGACGAGATCACTCAGCGGACTTTTAGTTGGAGTATGATTCGGCAACCAAGCTCTGATTACCAAATGATACGAAGGCTCCAAGGTGTGGATTTAAGGTAGCGGAAGATTATGAAACCGTGAATAGAGTTTATGCTTCTGCATAGAATCAAGTGGCAGCAGAAAGAATGGACTTCAGTGGAGGATTTTGGTGGAGGTAGAGCTCTCTATGGATGTTGGAAAGCTAGCTCAGACGACCCTCAGTTGGAAGGAAGCTAGATGGATGGGTAAAGCTCAATATAAAAGGTGACTTTTGAAAGAGATCTCGGTGCTGGAAATGCTTCAGCAAGTGAATTCTCATTTATCAGCAAAAGTGCATACAAGGTGCTGCCATGGTGGGTTTTATAGATTAACCCACTTGGCCATGTGAAAAAAACATGGTCCGTGAAAAATGGATCAGCTTCCACGTGTCATGGCATGTGTAGCATGTGCTGGCCTTCTAGAAGGGCTTATTTACAATGTGAGGAAAATAAAATTGAACATGTGGCCACGTGATGAATCAGACTTTATGTGCCTTCATGATGCATCCCCTTGCTTGCTAAACTCACCCCCCTCCCTTTGTGTAAATGACTTCTTTATCCTTCTTCTTGGGTTGGTTTGGTGGACTTTATTTATTGGGCTTGGGCCCCACGTATCAAATTCACCCCCCTCTTGGTGTAAAACGAAGCCTACCTGTTTCCTAACAAGTTTCTCACACCAATAGGGGGTGAATTGGTGAAACTCAAAATCATAGTCTTTTTAAAATCTTTTTCGTAAAAGGATGTGCCCTTAAAACTTTCTTGAAACATAAGGACAAAGATTTTCAAATGCAGCAGAAATAAAGTCGATTATGTACAGAATGAAGTCGACTAAAAATAAAAGTGTCGGGATTAGAGAAATCAAACACTAGTTTTTATATTGGTTCGGCTGACCTGCCTACATTCAGTGCCCTTCCAATCACAAGAAGCAAGTGCACTATAATGATCAAGGTTTTTACAGCAAGGCTTTTATAGACACCACACATCAAAAATATAAAACACCTTTCTAACCCTCTAATCAAAGTATAGGCATACAATAAAAGGACCAGCAGCAAGAATCCCCTCTTCTACTGTCTACACCCTTTGAGAAACCCCTCAAAGTCAAGAATGCAGCACGCTCTTCTTCCTATAATCACAACAAGGAAACAACCCAATCTTCAGTCGATTGATAATTTTGATCTTGCAGTAGACACCTTAACGTGTAAATAAATCAGACTTTCAATGCACAACAATCTTGCTCTTCAAGAAATCACAAGAGATGATCACCACGGTCTTCTTCTTTGATTCTTGGAGCATTCTCCTCTTTCTGTAACACAACACTAATCTAAAAGATATCACAAACAATGTTAGATTCACCAAAGTTGTCACAGAAATCAAACTCGTGTCAATTTATAGTTTTTCACAATTATGACGCACTTTAGTCGACTTAGCTACTAATGCAGTCGGATATAACAAAACAGTTATAGCAGTTAGCAGCAGTCAATGCAATTAATTGGATTCAACATTAATGTAGTCAATTTACATTTAATGCTTGGTCAACCAAATTAAAAATATGACCGTTAGACAGTTTATGTCAACCATTAACAGAATTTCAAAACATAACAAACTTAGTCGAATGTAGTATGCATATAGTCCACTATGTATCAGTATAAAACATAGTTTTGAAAAAATTTCTCTTTGAAAAAATCGCACAGCACACTTTGAAAAAGTTTGTGGAAAGACACGAGTTTTAATCGACTCACCCCATAAAGTAGTAGACTTAAAACTGTTGTTTTGCTACACAATAAAGCTCAACAAAAGTGCATGTGGTTTTTCTTTTCCAAAAATATGTGTTATGCATCCAAGTATGAAATCACATATATCGTAGTGCAAAGCTAACAACACATCAACATCATAAACATGTTCATATAACATGAAAGCAATGAACATGTAACACATAATACACATGTGTTATTAATTATGTATTGTCATCACCAAAAACCAGAAACTCTGAGATTGTGGGTTCAGCTAAACCAGTGTTCCCCTATCAACAATCTCATTAAATTTTACCCTTATTGTTGTCTCTGTATGTAACGTGGCCATTTATCTTGTGAGAGAGACTGAAAAATCTAGTTGGTTGCTTTTCCTTTTGCTTTTCCTTTTGCTCAGCACACGCTTCAACAATGTTTGATTTTTCCATCATACTAAGATCAACACCCTGTAGATTATGGTCCTTACACATCCTCTGACCATCCATGGGATTGATATTCGTCTTCTTTATGTTCACAAATCTGGTGAACTTTTCTACCAAAAGATCTGCTTCCTTTTCTTCAGGTTTCAGGATGTTGATATTGCTTTTTCTTTCCTGAAAGGATTTCTGAAATGTTCCTGTCTTAAAAGACTCATGACAACCATTAATAATAGAATTGCATTTGTCGTTACAAATAACATTCAAGCAATCATCATCAAATTCACTCTTTCTCATGCAAGAAACAAAAGCAATCAGGATCAAATTAACTAATTATATAAAAAGCTTAATCGATTATTTTTCGAGTAACTTTCGAAAACCAGCTCTGCTACCAATTGTAAGATTAGATGTGCCTTGTTTCTTTTACCAAGAGGGGGGTGAATTGGTAATCAATAAAAACTCTTTCTTCTTTAATCTTTCTGGAAACTTTAGATGATCTTTAAAGAACACAATACTAATATCAAAATAATGCAGTAGAGAGATTAAGAATAGAAAATAAACACAACTTTTTTGTCCTTGTTTGACCTTAATACCTACATCCAATCTCTTCCAATCAACCTTAGATTGAAAGACTTTCCACTATAAAGATTTTGAGTTTTTACAGTGAGGAATTACATAGACCACTCTTAAATGTAAATCTCCTCTCTATCTCACACCAATCTAATATAGCAAACACACCCTACAGAAGAACAATCCTTTTCACTATAGTAACCCTTTGAGACCCTTCTCAAAGTACCAAGAACACCAAGTTCTTCTTCCTGACAACACGCATAGGGAAACACCATAATCTCTTTATTGGAAAACAAAACCTGATAAGTAAAGAATACACCTAAATTGTGTAGAATTGATCAGCCAATAAGCGCACAAAGATAGCCTTCACGAATTCTTCAAAATCTGCAAGTTCTTTCATTCTTGATTCTTGGAGCGCTATTAACACCTGCAATCTCTTTCTCAAACTCTATGGTATCAAATATGAAAATTCTAAAATGATTAAAGTTTCAAAAGTTTTTCATACAGCATGCAACATGATATTATATAGTTTTTCTAATATCAGATACACTTTAATTGATTACGAAAATAATGTAATCGGTTACGCTTTATCAGAGTCATATCAGAATTACATTGAAACAGATTTAATTGATTAAGTATTTAATGTAATCGATTGAATGTTAATAGTAAGTGAAAACATTTGAAAACATGACCGTTATTATAGTTATGACTTAGCTTGAAAATAGTTTTCAAATAATACCATACTTAATTGATTACATAAACAGTGTAATTGGTTAAGTCCTACACTTAAACAATTTTGAAAACCTTTTCTCCCTAAAAACACATCACTGCATATTTTCATAAGGTGATTACAAAGACACGAGTTTTAATCAATTTCACACATAATGTAATCGATATAAACTTGTTGCTTTGCCACAATTTTAAGCATAAACTATCTGATGAACTTAATTAATTACTTAACCATTGTAATCGATTACTTCATACATATTTGCTTTGTGCAAGTGGTTTAAATATATGAAAACATGAGAATGCATACAACATATGTAAAACACATTTATGATCATAGAGAGTATGCTGACGATCAATTTAGCAACATATGTATGAAACATAGAGACATATTTTTGTTGTCATGGTAACATATATTTGTTGTCATCACTTTGCTCCCCTTATCAACAAGTTGCATTTGTTTTGCCATTTTATTCTAATAGTGTCTGATGTGCAGGAGATTTTTAGGGTAAAGAGGACATTTGAGTAGGAAATAATGCATGCTGGGCAATTGGAGAATTAGCAGTTAAGGTATTAATGCTTCTTTCAGATAAAATGATATAAAGATTTGAAAAATAGAATCTAATTGACATATTGACATTTGGTTTGAATTATATAGATCTAAATTGTAATGATTAGGATAAATTTTGGTTTACAAGCTGTTCTATAATGAATACTCTGATTGTTAAATGTGGGCGATATGCTAAAAATGAAGTATATTGACACAGTAGAGAAGCTACAGAATAAGCATTTGGTCTTCAACACTATAATTGAATATTTGTAAATTTTGTTGAGATGCAGTGAATTTTAATTTTGATAATATAATAGTCTCTGTGTTGTTTCAGTTTGGTCATACAGTTGTTAAGTGTTCGAAAATGACTGTTAAAAGATCTCCGTCAACGATAAGAAATTAGTTGTTCATGGCATGACCATATTAACAGGATCTGGAAGTGGCATAGTGATTGTGCTTTTGTTGGTGCTACTGCTTCCCACAACGAAAGTCTTCATGTCTTTCCAATGGTTGTCTTGGAGTAATTTCTTCTTGCTTTCTTCCTCACTCACATGTAGTCTATATCACATCCAACATGTTCTATTTTCAATGGTTAGAGAAAATAACGAAATTGTTATAATTTACAATCCTAAGTATTTAAATGATGGTGAATAAAATTTGCACAAGTATATATAAGCGTACAAAATTTGACAGTAGACAGTTAATATGGATGTATTTTTGGATCTGTAACCATAAGTGTAGGCTTTGACATTACATGAATTGGTGATTTCTAATTTCTCATTTCTGATATAATATTGGAATAGGGAGCTCCGGTTCATGTGTTGCTTTCGGTTCAAGTTATGGTGGATGACTAAAGAATGAGAACTTGTGGGAGCGATGTTCCACCGGGAGACGTGACACTCATTCTCCTGTTTCACCGATTCAGTTGTTGACGATTGGGTTAGCAGGCCCTGTATATCTAATTCTTTATAGATTCTAAGTTTTAATTTTTCTCTTGGTGAAGATCTAGTTAGATAGTGAAACTTGTGTACTGTGTGAAATGTCAATGAGCTAGTTTAAAAGTCATAGCCTTCACATGCATTTTTTTTCTAAAAGCTTAAGTTTGAAATTTTATTTGGGGCTTGTATATTAGTATGATGATGAAATGAATTCCATTTTGTTTGTTCAATTCAATCGGTTCATTTTTGCGTATATTGATTATAAATTGATTTGATGAGATGATAAAATAGGGAAATTAACTGTAAATTGACTGAATGTCAAATGTAAGTACATATTTTTTTTAAAGAAATTATGACATACTTTTTATGACGCTTAGAACTATAATGTCAGACTATCCGTCATAATAGATCATTTTCACTCGCCATAAAAACCAATTTCTGCACTAGTGATGTAAGTTAGAGGGTTGAGAAATAGTCATACTATCTGATGGCCAGATAAAATATAATTGATTTATATTATATAATTTTGCATTGTATAAATCCTTCATTTATATAAAAAAAATTATGTATATTTTAAAATATCATTAAGTTTTAGAGGAAAACTCTAAATACATATTATATGATAGTCTTATTTATTACTATCTAACTTCTAAAAATTAAGTTAGTAACGTAAATCTACTAATATGATATATTACAATGACAAAATCTAACCCACTTAATCTTTATCCCTCCTATGTAATTATCTCATCATAACAATTTGAATACTTTCGAAATTGGGGAATGGAATGAAAAATAAAAAATAAAGTAATTTAAAACGTGTTTTCTTTTAAAGGACGTAACTAATAATTCGAGGAATTGACCATTTTATTACCTTCTTATACACGATTTCACGAATATTTACACGATTTTCCTCTTACTTCTTTTTCTATATTTCTTTAGCCAATACGCTTTCCTTTTATGTGGTTCCATTATTATGTTATATATAATTTAAGCATTGAATTCTAAACTTCAAATTTAATGTAATATTGATTTTATCAAATATTATTTAAAAATTGTTCTTTTCATGTACATATGAGAAATATTTTACGAAATTTATAATTCCACAAATTGCCCAAGTTTATTGTTAAAAACATTTTCCGTTAGAAATTTGTAACAAGTTCTAACAAATTGACCAAAATCCCACTTGTCGCACGTAGGCTTACTTCCACCCCATGTGAAACATCCTTGAACGCAGAAAGAACGTGTTTTATCCTTTCGGTTCATTGTATTTGTGATGTCTCTTATTTTATTTCTTTTAAATATGTTTTTAATCTTTTAAATTTGAAGCATTTATTTTATCAATTGACCGATTTTGTTTTATTAGTCATACCTAAACTTGTTAAAACAAACACTTTTATACAAAAAATAATGTGATTATATATTTCTTTTATTGCAAATAATTTTTTTTATTAATCGTGTAAAAAAATTGATGATAAATCAAGTATTTTAAAAATTAAAAAGAGTATACAGATCAATTTAACATTTACAAAATAAAATATAAACTTATTTGAAATTTTAAAAAAATTAAAAACATGTTGAATCCTTTTATCATACACAAGTACGAAACAATTACACGTTTAAAGTATTATTTTTAATTAAATTACGTTAAACTTTTTTTTCCATATAAAAATAGCCGTTTGTTCTCACCTTTTCTCCATTGTTTTTCTTAATGGGGGTTACTCCCTGTACCTCCCCAATTCCAACCCCCACCTTCCAATTTTTTTGGATTTTTTTTAAATACAAAAATAACCTTTTTGAATTTTTTAATTTTATCTTTTTATCCCTATTTACTAAAGTTAACCTACCCTACCTCTTTTACACTCTGCTTCAGTCAAACACACACAGACCTAAACATTCTCTCTCCTTCGTATTCCCACCCCCACCAAACCTTTCATTTTCAAAACACTTTTTGCAACTCTCACTCTTTGTAACTCTCACTCTCCCAGTCCTCCTCTGAACTTTCTGTTGCTTTGTGCGGTCTGGTGGTTTTGGTGTGCGGTGGGTGGCGGTGCGGTGACTGTGTGGCGGTCCGGTGCGATGCGGAGAGGTGGTAGACGTTGGTTTCGTTTGCGGGTGTGTTGGTCGGTGCAGTTGCCGATGTGTGCGGCGGCGCGGAGGGTGCTGGTGCGGCGGGTGTTGCGGCGGTGCGGGGCGGTGGTTCTTGCTTCGTTCGTTTCGGACAGGTTAGTTTCTTTTCGTTTGTTGTATTATTTTTTAAATGTATGTAATGTGTAGGATTGGGTAGCTTTGTCTATTGTTGATATCTGGTTGGTATGTTTATTGAGGTTTATGTGGTCTGTTGCTGTTGAGTTCTTTCATTTGTGTGCTCTGTGTGGTGTGTATTGATGAAGAAGACGTCCAGGCACTCAAACGGATGTCGATATCCGTCGACGGATGTCGACATCCGTTTCCTATTTTTATGTTTTCAACTTATTTTATAAGTAATTATATATATAGATCTTCAAATATACATTATTAAAATACGTTAAAAATATATTTAAAAATAATACATCAAAACATATAAATTCCAATATTAAAATATCTGAAAATTAATATAAAAAGTAAACTAATAAAAACATATCTTAAAAAATAAAACTAATAAAATAAAAATCTAATAAAAACAAATCCTAAAAAATAAAACTAATAAAAACAAATCTTAAAATATAAATCTTAAAAAAATAAAACTAATAAAAACAAATCCTAAAAAATAAAATCTAATAAAAACAAATCCTAAAAAATAAAACTAATAAAAACAAATCTTAAAAAATAAAACTAATAAAATAAAAATCTAATAAAAACAAATCCTAAAAAATAAAACTAATAAAAACAAATCTTAAAATATAAATCTTAAAAAAATAAAACTAATAAAAACAAATCCTAAAAAATAAACTAATAAAAACAAATCTTAAAAAATAAAACTAATAAACACAAATCTTAAAAAATAAAACTAACAAAAACATAATCTAAAATAATCTAGAAAACGCTTAAACGGATGTGGGAATCCGTTAACGGATGTCAACATCCGTTTAAGGGTAAATGGAAGTCGCCATCCGTTTTAACGGTTTTACGAAGGTATTACTAACCTCGACTCGAAGAGGATCACTGCTTAAAGGTTGGATACAACACCACCACACCAATGTAATGCAGAGATATAATAATTCAAGGACAAATTCTTTCAAAAGAAATCGATATCTCAATTATCACTTGAAATACAAGAAGAATGGGAGAAAGAATTTCTAGAAAAATAGAACAAAGAATTCCTGGGAAGAAAGCGTAAAGATGAAAGCATGAAGATAAAAAAAAAAGAATAAATAGGTTATGTGGGGGTGGGAGAATAAAATTATAAAATTTTATTTCTAAATATAAATTTTTGCTAAAGGATAAAATTGGAATAGAAAAAATAGAGCAAAGGGTAAAAATGGAATGGGGGTGGGGGTTGAAATTGGGGAGGTACAGGGAGTAACCCCCTTTCTTAATTGGGTATGTGGTCCATTTTTTTTCTTAATTCGATAGGCGGAAGATACTTCTCTTACATCCCAAATTTGTAATATAATATTTTTTCAATATAATATTTTAAATCATACGAATATATGATTTAAATTTCTTATTACACACTTAAGCAAGTAATATATTTAATTTTATTTTAAGCAATTAATATATTGAAATAACATGTAAGAAAGTTTGAAAAACTTTTCATAATTTGTGTTAGATATTGTTTACAGGGATTAGATATTTACAAAGATTGTGTAATACTTAATTTTTTTTAAAGCGTTTATAAACACAATAACATGGTAAGAGAGATGAAAACTCATCTTTATAATGGTTTATTCTAATTGAGCTATGTTCAGATTTCCTTTAAACATTCTTAAAGGGTTCATAAATTTTGAAAAGTTACAACGAGTTTCACCATTCTTGGTTTTACAACAAGTTTCACAACTTCTGGTTTTTCCTTAGCACAATTGGCTAAACTATATAGCTCTCCGTGAGATAAACAACTACGTGTTTTAAATCACTTCTAACTATCCAAAATCAACCACTAGCATAAAAATCGAGTACTACGTCACGCGGTCAATGTCTAATAACAGAAAAGACAACATTAAAAATGACCGGTGACATTTTTGTAAATAAATTCAATCGCTCCATGCGTCATTTACGGAAACAATTCACCGTCTAAAATGTACTACCGTCAACACAAGGCCCAAATCGACGTAAAACAATGACCTTAAATCACATAACGTCAACTTAAGAAACATCTGACGTTCAATTCAAAATTAAAAATACTGAAATAGTGGTTTGTTTCTAGCAGTATTACTCCTACCCACATTTGACATTAACCATGACAAATATTCGACGTTTCATATGCCAGCAAGAAGCCAAAGAGTGAATCCCTTTTTTATTTTTTATTTCTTTTCTCTTTTAAACCTAACAGAACGTCGCACACTTTATGAGCTCGATGTTTAAACCAATATAAAATGTCGTACAAGTTGGGGTTAGACATGATGGGCGTTATACTGGTGGCTTCGACGTTTTATTAAGTGGATGAAGCCAAAGGGTCACTGCATATCACGTCAAATTCTATGGGGATTGGACGTAAAGGGCTCTCAGTTCTTTTTTACTATAAATACAGTTTCGGAGCCTTGGATAACCTCTACACGTCCATTTATAAAATTTGTCGTAAGAACTCCTTCAAGGTTTCTTTTGTGTTAACTTTTTCTTTGTGCTTTTATCAACTCTTTCAAGGTGACAAAAATGAGTCACTTTTTTGTGGTTTGATTCTTTGTCATGTTGAAAAGCTTGAAAGAGTGATAGAAAAACAAAGAAGAGGTTGATACGTTTGGATTTCACACCCTTTCAAAACTTTACAACTTCCATTCATAAAATTTCTTATAACAATCGGTTAACTTTTTTCTTTGTTTTTCTATCAACTCTTTCAGAATCACAAAAACTAGTCATTTCCTTGTGGTTTTAGGGATGCGAGAAAGTATGATAGAAAAACATATTAGAAAGTTAACAGATAACGAACCTACTGATAATTGTTCAAAAACCGTTATTTTTATACTTCAATTATATACAAAACACACCCTTTATGACTTAGAAACTAGCTTGAAATCATGCATTTTGCTTAAGTTAGAAAATAAGCGAGTCAAAGGTGATTTTCATGGTTTTATGCTTGGTTTTCCTTGTTTTGGAAGGATTAAACATGAATTGAATGAAGGAAGCTGAAGTAGGAATGAGTTGAACTCAAGAAAAGATGGAAAAGTGCACAAGGGAAGAATCGCAACCACCGTTGAGCGCTAGTACATTGCTGAGCGCCAGCTTCGCTGTGGAAATCTCTGTCAAACGCTCAAGTGCCAACGTTGATGGGAGAATTTGAGTATCGCGCCCACCGCTGAGCGCTATCTCACCGCTGAGCGTTGGCTTCTTTAGTGGAGTCACTGCCAAACACCTCGACATCAACGCTGAGCATCCATCTTGATTGTCGCACTTACCGTTGAGTTGTAACCCAGCGCTGAGCATCATGCTTTTGGGCCTGGGCCAGTTTTTGCTGATTTTTAATGAATCATAAATAGATTTGCACGACCTAGAGGGTCTATCTTTTGGCAAAGGAGACGCAGAAACACCCTTTTCACCTCTTAGAGGCAGATTTTGGATGCAGAAACTCCAATCTACAAGTTATAGGGTTTATCTTTTCATTCTTTTCATTAATTTCATCTAGTTTCACCATGTCTATGGTCAACTGAACCTCCATTGTTGTTGGGGAAATGATGTAATCCTTTGAAACTCTCATATATTGAATTGATGCTTTATTCATATGCTTTATTTCATTAATTGTTAGAGTTTTTTCTCTATTCTCTATGCATGCTTTGTTTAACTCATTCAATAATGTGATCTTTGATTTTATCTATATGGACACATATGGGTACATCTAGACATGGGGGAATTCTCTCGGGACACATATGCCTTTAAGCTTTTGTGCGAATGTAATGCATGATCAATTGCTAGGGAGACAAGACATTGTAAACTAGTAATTAGGAGTAGGCTCTCTTCAACAAGACATTGGGATTAGGGTAAATTAGAAAGTGGCATTGACATTAATGAAAAAGTAGAATTCGTAAATATATGAGAGTGGATTCGGATAAGTTGGAAACCCCAACAACATTATTTATCTATATCATTCAACTACGTATTTTTCTACGTCAATTGATCAACCTTTGCATGCATGTTTAATTTTCTTTTTTGCATTATAAACCCTAAATTTCGTTTCTCAAGTCTTAAATAATCAACAAATCACATGAAAGTCTAGGCCAATGAATCTCTAGGGAAAACGATACTTGGTCTTACCACTTATTATTACTTGATACCATTCGGTACATTTGTCGGAGTCTTAACAAAGTTGATAAACCTGCTGCCATGTGATTGATAACGGTTTAAAACACCATTATTTGTGAGTTGATTTTGATACTAAAAGCACCCTTTTTCACTTAGAAAGTTGCTTGAACACGTGATTTTTCATTAAGTTGTGTGAATAAGAGAGTTAAGGTTGATTTCAATGATTTTATGACTAACTCCCCTTGTTTTGACAGAGATTAAGGTAATACTGGAAGCAGAGATGAAGAGGTAAGAAGATAAAGCTCAAAAGGGCTGCAAAAGCACCAGAAGGAGGGACAACACGAAGCCCGGGCGCCTTGAAGGAAGCTTGAGCGAGGAAAATCGATGTCCACCGCTCGGGCATCCTACCTAGCCGCCTAGGCGGCGGGGTCTCGAAGCTTGGGCATCCGACTCAAAGCCTGGGCCTTACATGAGGTCTTCTCATTTCCCGGGCTCCCTAAGTAGGGCGCCTGAGCGTTGGCTTTTCATTGATCAGGCCCTGTTTCTACTCTGTTTCGACTTTATTGGACTAGGCCCTACTTTTGCTCGTTTCTGACCTTATTTAAAGGACCCTGGGGCTCTAGGTGTTTTTATCTTTGGCAAAGAGCATCATAACAACACACTTTTTTCCTAATTCTTAGGCTTTCTTTCTCATTCTCTTCCATTGTTCATAGAGTTCCCCCATGTCTATGGGGAACTAATTTCTATTTGTTGTTGGGGGATGATGTAACCTTGTACACTCTCATGTATTTGAATTGATTCTTATTTCCATATCTTTTTTCATTAATTGTTAGAGTAATTCATTTGTTTCAATGTTTGCTATGTTTAACTCATTCATTAGCATGATTTATGAATTGCATGAGTGCCAGGAGGTTCCTTACAATTCAGGTTCTTGTTGAATTACTCCCAAGAGTAATATTGCTCAAGGAGGAGGGTATGAGTCTTGGTCGTGTTTAAGCTCTTGATCTTCACATCTTATTACTAGGAATGCTAAGAATTGCATGAACTGGTAATTTGGGACAAGCTTATTCGCCGAGGGATCAGGTTTAGGTGATTTATGCATGCTTGGTGAAATCTAACCCCAACAACATATCCATCTCATATTAATCAACATGCGTTCATATTTGTGCTCCTTTGCTACTGATCAATTGCATTCATATTTAATTTTATGTTTTTGCATTCAAAACCAATGATCTCTTTTATTTAAGTCTTGATTAATCTTGTTTTCACACAACTGTTTAGCGTCAAGAGTCTTTTGGGATACGATACTTGGTCTTACCATTTTATATTACTTGTGCGACTCGGTACACTTGTTGAAATAGTCCAACAAGTTTTTGGCGCCATTGTCGGGGACTCACAGTTTAAGTTATTCTATTTGTGTGATTCTTGATTAACTTTGACTTTATTTTTATTTTTATTTTTTATTTTTATTTTTAAATTTGTGCTCTATTGTTTTTTTTTTTTTTTTTGTACTAACAATGTTTTCTAGGATTTTTGTGCAAGATGAAATTCTACCAAGGTAATCTAAATCACTGGTGGGAACCTCACTCAAGCATGAATCAAAGTCAATTTGGGCAAGTTGGTGGACTATTCAATAGACCACTACAAGCTAACAATACTACAAAGCTTAAGGAGACCCTCCAATGATTCTAGCAGGAATCTCTCTAAATTAGGGAAAGCACTCAAGCAACATCTAAAAGGATGGAGGAGCAATGTAGATTCATAATTCAGAAGCTGGATGATCTTGGGGCCAATATGAACAATAGCCCTAGAAAGGAATGTCAAGCCATTATCACTAAGAGTGGCAAGGCTTTAGATGAGAGAAAAATAGAGAGAGAAGAAGAAGAAAGTTTGAGTGAGAAAGAGAAAGAGGTAAAAAAGGAAGAAGAAGAGAGAGAAGAAAAAGACCTGTGATGTATATCATTTTCAACCCTTATGTTTGCATAAAAGACCTATAGTAATTGATAACGGTTGAAAATACCGCTATCTGTGTTGTAATTTTGATACTAAATTCACCCTTTTCTACTTAGAAACTTGCTTGAAATCATGTTTCTTTGTTAAGTTATGTGAATAAGAGAGTTGAGGTTGAACTTGATGATTTTATGACTAAATTCCCTTGTTTTGGCAGGAAATGAGATAATATGGAAGCAGAGTTGAAGTGCCAAGGAGATGGAGCTCAAAAAGGCTGGAAAAGCACCAAAGAGGAGGAAAGCACGGAGCTTGAGCACCCTTTTAGGAGCCCTCAACGCTAGAGCCTACCGCACCACGCACGGGCGCCCTTTTTGGGGCACTGAGTGCCACTTTTCAGATGCACCACGCCTGCTTGCCCTCTGAGTGAGCTGAGCGCCAATTTAGTATCACAAACCGGCGGGGTGCCCTAAGCGGGGCGCTGAGTGCCAGCGAGGCGAGCCTAGGCCTTGTTTCTGTTCTGATTTCACTCTATTTAAAGGACCCAGACGCCCTAGGTTTTGTATCTTTTGGCAGAGGAGGCACAACAACACACTTTTTCACTCTCTAGAGGCGAATTTGGATATGGGAGCTTCCATCTTCAACTTTTAGGGTTTCTCTATCTCATTCCTCTCCATTGTACATCTAGTTTCACCATGACGATGGTGAACTAACTTCTATTTGTTGTTGGGGGATGATGTAACCTTGTGAATTGTCATGTATTTGAATTTATTCTTAATAATACATGCTTCTTTCATATACTATTAGGGTAATTCTTCTGTGATCAATGCATGCTTTGTTTAACTCATTCATAGCGTGATGTATGAATTGCATGAGTGTCGGGAGGTTCCTTACAATTCAGGTTCTTGTAGAATTATTCCCAAGAGGAGTATTTCTCAGGGATGGGGGTATGAGTTTTGGTCGTCTTAAGCTCTTGATCTTAAGAATTAATTATTAGGGATGATAGGAAGAAGAATTAATTAAGGATAAGTTTTCTTCACCGAGGGATAGGGTGTTAAGTAATTTAGAGAGTGACGTTGGCATTAATGAGGAAGAAGAATTCTTATATACATGAGAGTAAACTTGGTGAAATCTAACCCCAACAACATATTCATCTCATATTACTAACATCATCCACTCATCATTATGTTACTCTTCAATTGATCAAAACGACATGCAATTGCATTTGAAACCAATGATCTCGTTCTTTTTAAGTCTTAATTAATCACGTTATCACATGATTGTTTAGTGCCGAGAGTCTCTTGGGACACGATTTTATATTACTTGTACGATCCGGTAAACTTTTCGGTGACCCAATAGATATCACACAGTTTTCTGAAAGATATGAAATTGTAGAGATTAAAACTCCTTACAGAAATCAAGTCAAGCGTCAATATGTAGTATATCACAAAACTGATGCATTTTAATTGATTAGGCTGTTAATCTAGTCGAATGCATATCACAATTATAACAAAATAATAGCAGTCAAACTCATTAATTGAAAGTGCAATTAATGTAATCGATTTTTCATTAATGCTTGGTCAACATATTAAAAAATATGATTGTTGTAACAGTTAAGACAAGCATTGAAACAGTTTTCCAATCAATAACTAACTTAGTCAAATACAAGTCGCATGCAATCGATTAAGTAAAATCACTTAGCACATTTTTGAAAAATTTTCTTCTTAAAATATCTCATAGCACACTTGAAAAGTATTTGTGCAAACCCACGGGTTTTAATCGATTTGAAACTGTTGTTTTGCCACACTTTAAAGTTCAACCATAGTGCTTGTGGTTTTTCATCTCTGAAAACTTATGTTATGCATACACAGATAAAATCACAAATTAAACACAATGGTATGCAATAAGCAACACAATAATGTTCACATATATGCTTGTACAGATATAACATAGTAAGCAAAAGCATATAACAGGTATAACACAGTACTCACATGTGTTATTATTAATTATGTGTTGTCATCATCAAAAACACAGTTATCACTAAGATTATGGGTTCAGTTATGTTGAGATTGTTGACAACACAAACTCTATATCAATCTAGTTTTTGATGATGACAACACAATGCTTAATAACAGTACACATGTTGTTGCATTACATGTTCTTATTCTGAATTGATTGTCATATCTGCTGAACATGTTGTTAAGAAACAGGTTGGCTTCATTTTACACCAAGAGGGGGGGGGGGNGAATTGGNGTTAGTTCAAANACAAAATCTTTTCGCAATCTTGGTATGAAAATTCAAAGCTTTTGATCTTTCCTTGAAATGAAAGTAATGAAAATTCAATGCAGCGGAAAAAACGCAGTTGACTGCTAAAATATTAAAGTTGACTGGAAACTAAAGAGTGCAGGGATAGAGAAAATCAAACACTGGTTTTTATACTGGTTCGGCCAACAATGCCTACATCCACTGTTCTTCCAATCTAGGAAGCAAATGCACTATAATGGTTGTGGTTTCTACAACAAGGAATTTATAGAAGCACCACGCAAAAATATAAATCTCCTCTCTAACCCAAAACCAAATATAGTTGCACACAAAAACTAGAATTGCAGCAAGAATCCCCTCTTCTGCAATCTGCACCCACATTGAACAATCCTCAACATGTAACCAGCACTCTTCACAGGATGCCAAGCCTATCATAGCACGCTTCACAGGTTGCCAAGCCTATCACAGCAGACTTCATAGGTTGTCAAGCCTTCAGTCAAATGCAGCAATCTTCACAGGATGTCAACCCTTCAAGATCAAACTAGAAGCACCTTCTTTGTGCAGATGATAATCAAACAGTATGCTCAATTGGCTCTTCCCTTTAAATCTCTCTCAATAAAGATCACCACCGTCTTCTTGGAAAATTCTTGGAGCTTCCAAAACAGAGAATTTAATCTGAAACAGGATAATGAAAATGTTAGATCACAAAAGTCTTACAGAACAATTCGTGTCCTGTCTATTTATAGTTTTCTGTTATGACATATTGAATCTCAGTCGAATAGCCTACTAATACAGTCGACTGTATTAAAACAATTATAACAGACAGTCAACAAAAGGCTCCTTAGTCAACAGAATTAATACACATTTATGACAGTTGACCCAGTCAGTCAATCTTAACTAACTTTTGAAAAATATAGCCGTTGGAGCTTGTAGGCATAACAGAATTCCAACCACAACAATAATACAGTCGAATAGGTGTTCCAGACTGTCGACTGACACATGAAAAATCACTTTGAAATTCTTTTCAACTCAAAATCTCACACAACACAGGTTCATAAAGTCTGTACAAAGATTTTAGCATAGTCGAATCCATTAAGAGTGTATTCGACTGAACTAAAACTTTGTTACAACAAGTATAGTTCATAATGGTGCTTGTGATCTTTTCTTTCAGAAATGTGAAGTTAATAAAAAAGATTTTATCCCACATTTCAATACAAGCATGTTCTACAAATATAACACATTAATCAATCATAGGAACATACAATGTAAGTCAATCAAACATGTGCAGCAGATATGACAATCAATGAAACACGAACATGTAATATTGTAACATATGTACTGTTATTAAGCATTGTGTTGTTATCATCAAAAACCAATTTGATATAGAGTTTGTGTTGTCAACAATCTCAACATATGTTTCGATGTACGGTGATGTATGTTCTTATGTTGAATGTGTGATATATTTGTGGAACATGCTTGTATGATAATGAGCAGTAAATTAGCTTTGATAACAGTACACATTTTATGGCACATTTTTGGAAGTGAAAAATCACAAGCACGTTTATGAACTTATAATTGTGTGACTGAGTTCTAGTCCAGTCGAATACATTTGTAATGGATTCGACTATTCTAAAACCTTTGTACAGATTTTGAGAATTAATGCTCTATGACGTTTTAGATAGAAACAGATTTCAAAATGTTTTTACATGTGTTAGTTGACTTTGTCCTGTGTACATTCGACTGTATCTTTGATCTGTTATGGAATTTTGTTATGCTTACGCGCTCCAACGGCTATATTTTTAAAAGTTAGTTAAGCATTGATGACTTGGTCAACTGTAATGAATGTGTGTTGATTTTTGTTGACTGAGAGCCTCTATGTTGACTGTCTGTTATAACTGTAATAATACAGTCGACTGAATTAGTAGGCTATTCGACTGAGAAACAATCTGACTAACAGAAAACTATAAATTGATTGAACACGATTTGTTCATAAGACTTTTGATACTCTGACATTTTCATTTCTTGTTTCAGATTGAATTCTCTGTGGTAACAGCTCCAAGAATTCTCCAAGAAGACGATGGTGATCTATCTTGAGAGAGATTCAAAGGGAGGAGTCTTATGCGCTGACTGTGTGATCATAATCTACACAAAGAAGGTGCTTCTTGATTGATCGTTGAAGGCTTGGCATCCTGTGAAGACTGCTGTGTTGATTGAAGGCTTGGCATCCTCTGAAGAGTGCTGGAATTGACCTGTTGTGATATAGGGGTTACACGTTGAGGATTGTTTGACGTGGGTTCAGATTGCAGAAGAGGGGATTCTTGCTGCAATTCTGGTTTTTGTTGTGCAGTTATATTTTGGTTTTAGGTTAAAGAGGAGATTTATATTTTTGCGTAAGGCTTCTATAAGTTCCTTGTTGTAAAAACCGCAACCATTATAGTGCATTTTCTTCCTAGGTTGGAAGGACACTGGATGTAGGCATTGTTGGCCGAACCAATATAAAAACTAGTGTTTGATTTTCTCTATCCCTGCACTCTTTATTTCAGTCAACTATATATGATACGCAGTCAAAAAGATCAAACAGATTTTGATTTTCTCTATCCCTACACTCTTGATTTTCATTACTTTCATTTCAAGAAAGATCAAAAAGCTTCATACTTTTGTTTCAAGATTGCGAAAAGATTTTGTTTTTGAACTAACACCAATTCACCCCCCTCTTGGTGTAAAAAGAAGCCTACCTGTTTCCTAACAAGTTAAACCTGTGCTCCTCCTATCAACAATACCTTGTTTTGATCCTTTGATAACCTTTGTTGAGCCTATGCTTTCCCTTTTTCTTTGTTTTGAAGCTCATCAATTACCCTTTTTAGTGAAAAAGTATGATTACCTTAACCTTAGTGAATTTTGGAGCTTTGGAATTGTTTTGAGAACAAGTGTGGTCTTCATAGGAATTCTTATAAATTGATTAGTTGGTTCTTTTTTTTTTTTTCTAAATATGCTAGTTACCTTGTCTGTAGCAGTTGCGTTCTAAAAAAAGAGAGAAAAGAAAAGAGACAAGACAAGAAAAGAAAGAAAAATACAAAAAAAAATAAGAAAAAAGAATTGTTGAATAGTGAAGTGCAGAAAAGGATTAAATTAGAGGTTTTGGGTCTAAATTTATTGTGATTTCACTTGTGCCCCATTCCTCTATTTCTTTTGGTTTGTAGCTTCTTATCCAGATGTTATCCTCCTTTGTCCTTGGCCCCATTACATCCATAAAAGACCTTTCAATTTGAACATGCATATGTTTTGAGTGTTGATATTAGAGGCATGCCAAGTCTGTTTGTTGCTTGCTTTTTCGAGTGCATTGAGTTGACATTGTTATCCTAAACACTTGAGAGAAACATTGATAGTGCATTTGTGAGGTTCAAATGCTTTTGATTCACCTCTAGAGCCAATTGATTATTTTGTCATCTGTTGAATTGCTTGGATGATTTCCATGAGTATCTGCTTTCTCTAATTATCTGTGTGTTGGATGTTGTCTACTCCTTTTCTCTTTCCAGCATTCATTAAGATTATGTAAACCTGATTGTTTTCTTGTGTGACTTTTTGCTTCAGTGTCAGGATATGTTGTCACTCTCTTGATGTCTTTAGAATTATTCCTTGTTCTGCGTCTTGATTTTGTCCATGAGTGCAAAAGACTAAGTGTGGTCTATTTTAATGAATCAATATTTTACATTATTCACTTATTTTTCCGCACCGAATTGTGTCTAATTCTCAATTATTGTCTCATTTTCACTATTTGGGCTTAATTTGACTAACAATTCTTATTTTAATTAATTTAAATTATTTGTGCCTAATTATTTCAATTATTATTTGCAGGACAATTTTGGAATTATTATTGGGACGTAAAGAGAGCTACCACATC
This sequence comes from Vigna radiata var. radiata, assembly GCF_000741045.1. Lineage (NCBI taxonomy): Eukaryota > Viridiplantae > Streptophyta > Magnoliopsida > Fabales > Fabaceae > Vigna > Vigna radiata. Next base: position 301,951 of record NW_014543812.1, on the reverse strand, counting down.
ATTTATTATTTTGCACATCAACATTTCCTTTTAATTTCATTTTTAGGTTAACTTTGGGCCATTTGTGGCCATCTTTTGTAGAAGACCATTAGAAGGGCAAAATTGTAATTTGGGGTTTATATAATCCAAAATCATATTTCCCTTTGGTCCTCCCCTCACTTTCACATTTTGAGTTCTAGGTTTTAGTTTTTGGAGCGTCTTCTTCTTTTCCCCCATTTGGGGGGGTAGGTTTTATTCTTTTTCCCTTTCTTTGTAATGACTCATTTATGCTTTCAATTGCAATTTCAATTTCGTTTCTTACTTTCAATTTCATTTCCAGTTTCTTTTTAAATTTTGTCATTTACGTTTCAGAATTGTCTTTGCGTTTTCGCCTACTTTTCTGTTTATGTTTTGATTTGCCAAATTGGTGATTGAATCTTCACTTAGTTGATAAATCAGTATGGAACATAATGGACAAAATAAGTGTGTTGCGTTCACTTAGTTCGCAATTATGATAGCATGGTTAATCTTCGCTTAGTTGATTAATTCATGTTGGATTAGAGGTTAGAGTAGTTTATTCATTAGATTTTTGCACTTTAATTGTCATTTTGCTGCTCTGATTTGGCTCAATATTTAATCTGTTTTGTGTTTGCGATTGGGTACATGCTTAGTTGCCTAGTTGGTGTTTAATCTTCGCTTAGTTGATTGGGTTGTATGGTGTAGAATTGATTGCATTTGTGCATTGCATTCGCTTAATTTGCAATTTTGAATATCGGATTAGCCTTTGCTTAGTTTGGTAATTTCTGTTGGATTAAATGTTAGAGTAATGGGTAATTGTTATTAACTATTATTGGAAGCATGTAATTGAGCTAGTGACCAACCATTTTAAATCTGTGTTTAATTTTGTGCTTTAAGTTAGTTCATTTCATAAGGAATAAAAAAACATTTTCACATACTCCCCCTCTACGTGTTCAACCTATTGACTGAACCACATTTGATCCTTGAGAGATGACCTAGGAGTCACTTCTTTCTATTATATTGTACTTAATTGAACATTAAATTTGATTTGGATACTGTTTCGATCAAATTTCTCTAAACTTTTGGAGTAAATTTTCTTTATCAAACAATAAAAAAAAAATGCAATAGAGTATATTTGGGTATTCGAAATTTTTTAGAAAAATAAAAAAGAATTACAACGTATGACTTAGGAGGATGAGAGAAAATTATGAAAGGGAAAAAACAATAAAATAAACTAAATCATTAAAAACATATACTTCTCATGTTTTATCTATTGATCCAACATCCGTATTAAGTTACTTTTTAAGATTTTCTAATAGGAAAATGTTTTTTTTTTTAACCTTCAAACAAGAACGATTTTCTTTTGCTTCTTTTGACATTCCTTTGTAAAAGAAACATGTAACACATTTGATGGTAGGCAAATATTAAATGCTAAGTTGGATAATCTTCACTATGGGCTATATATAGGATAGAGGAATAACTGCAGTTCATGTGTGTATCACAGATATAGAAGTTGCTAGCAAATACACTTTCTCTTTCACTCTCAAGCTTAAACTATAATGGCTGAAGTAAGTTCCTTTGCATCCCAATTTCAGTGTTATGATGAAGTTCCTTACTCAGCGTGTGATGATGAAATACCCACCGTTGATTACTCTCTTCTCTTTTCTGACAACCCTAATCAGCAGTTGGATGCCCTTCAACGCCTCCGCCATGCATGTCTAGAATATGGCTTCTTCTACGTAACTCTCTTTGCTATTTTGTTTCATGATATATTTAGGATGGTAAAATTTGTTAATTCTGTCCATTTATGTCTAGCTTGATATTAGTTCCCCAAAAGCAAGTCAAGTTACTAATTGAAAAGTGGTTAAACATTATAATCCGACTAGCCGAACTGTCGGGGTATGAGGTTGACTTTTTTTTTTTTTTATTACCGGAAACATATTAAATTTGTTTATATTTTACATGAAAACGGGTTAATATCATATTAATACTGGATGATCAGATTGAAAAGAACTGTCTTTAGAATTATTATTTCAGATCTTAGTCGAACTGTATGATACTTTGATCAAACTGTATCATATTTTGGTTGGGGTTGTCGAACTGTATTAATAAAGTCTGGGAGTTCAATTTTTTTTTATAAAATCGAGCTACCAGATTGATGTAACTTAACCTTATTGTCTGTCCGATCGGACTAATTGTGCTTGATGAACCAAGTTCGTTTAAGGTCGTTGAAAATGTTATTTTAAGGATAATGATATTTTGACAATTCTTTTTTAACAACTTTTTTACAACAGGACACGTGTTATTGTTTTACTAGTTTGTTTAAATTTATGTTTAAAAAAATATTTGAAACGGACGAATCATAGACTGTCACATATACGTTATCAAAAAAGAGTTGTTAAAGAAATTTTTTCCTTATTTTAATCCATTTTGTTTGGTCGGTCTGACAGAGTGACGGGGGTGGTACCCCTTCTCGCCATCCTATATTTATATACACCTTATTTCACTTACATGCCCTTTTTATTTTTCTAAATTTATTTTCATTATATCAAAGTTATATTAATCTTACGTGCAAAATGAGTACAAGTTACAACGTACACCAAAGTAGTAACCTTGGAAATGACGCCATCTCATTCACAATCTAATGGTCTTTATTCTTTGTCGGTATTAATGTATATTAATAAAAATAATTTATTAATATATATTGCTATTTTTTGTCGGCAATAAGTCTAGTCACTGTTAAACAGAGAAATTTGACCAAATTCGTAAAAGTTAAAACTTACTTTTCTTCTGTATCCTCTTATTTTATATTTTTATTTATTTTTGTTTATACAAGTAGTGTTGCCAAGTACAATCTTAACGATGAAGTTTTCTCACCATGGTCAGGTAACCAAAATCATTTCATTCCCACATTTATTTGTAATTTGTATTTTTAAGAGAAAGTGTAGCAAGTATAGAACGTGTAGCATGACCCTTCTTATTCAAGTGACCAAGCTGATTAACATCCCTTAATAACATTCTTTTAAGTTGAAAGCAATTTTATGGATGTCCAATAAATAGTATTTAAATCCTCTTTATTACCATTAATTTTCCTTCAGTGTATTTCCATTTTCCATCATTAAAAGAATTATGATAACTATTTTTGTCAAATACATATATGGAGATTAGATTGAGACTTATATTAATTATAATTAAGGAATTGTCTAACATTCTTCAAATTCATGGCTGATATTTCCCTCCATCAAAATTTTTCTAATGCTAATAACATTGCTTACTCCCTGGTTTCTCATTCTCACATTCCCAAAAACTCTAACAAGCTAATCAATTCATAATCTTAGTGAAAACAAAGTCATCTTCAAAAAACAATTACAATTACAATTCCATCATTAGATACAACTATATCAATGATTTTATCTTTATCCTCTCTTATATTGTTATTATTTCTTCTATGATTTTTCTCACTTCAGGATCATACACTCTTTCTTCACATGTCCTATTTTATATAATGGAACATATGATGTATTTCCTTATCTTTGGCTTTCCTCTTGGATTGCTACAATTATCAAATCTCTAAAATTTTGATACATATTTTTTCCTTTTGACTCCATAACAAAATCTTTGTTTTGTTTTTTTATTGAGGAGATAACCTTACTGCTACTATTTTACATACTTTTTTCATTTAAGAAATTATCCTAGATCAAGCAAAAATTCAGTTTATCATCAAGAACATAGTTACTTATTGATACCACTAATGTCTTCCAATTGTCTCCTAAGGTATTTTACCACAAACCATCCTTATATTTGAAGCTTATTAACTTCATGAGATAAGGAATATCTCAAGAAATTTTTAAACTCAAATAAGTTTTCTTAGTCTGTTCCAGAAAGTATCACAAGATACATGGTGATAAACAAATCGATATATTCATTGTCTGATCATACAATAATCTTCTTGATTATATTCTTCCAATATTCGTAATGATATCTAATACTAATTGATTTATAAGGTTTTCTTACTTGATCATTTTCCGTATGGATATACAATTTTTCATTCTTGGATATGTATGCAGTTGGTAAACCATGGCATCACAGATGAAGTACTTGACAATATGTTAAAGGGAGTATCTGATTTCTTCAATCAAACAACATTGGATGAAAGAAAGATCTACAGCAAAAGAAGTCCATTGGACAACATCAGATGGGGACTAAACTCCTACACTGGAGAAAATAGGGAATATTTGAAGGTTGTTGCTCATCCTCAGTATCATTTTCCTTCCAAGCCATCTGGTTTCAGGTACATAATAATTAGAGAAAAATTATTTTTCTACCTCCCTTATATGTTCTAAGGTCTTTCCACTTCTTTAATTTGTCACACCCTTTTATCTAAAATGTCATTTATCATCACAACTCTCAAAATAATTTTTATTATACTTCTATAACTTTCTCAAAATTTAAATATAATATTTAGAATTATTATTATTATTTGAATAAAAGAGAAATATTAGTTTCAATTTTTATATTAACTAGTCATTATAATATTTTGATTTAATACATCCCTAATTATAATAACTATTTAATTTTTTTTTCTCAATTTATTTTTGACTCAGTAGTCTTATTTTTTTAAAAAAGGAGTATTATACTTATTATTTATCTAAATACATTATAATAAATTTATCTTTCTTACTCAAATAATTATATTAAGTTCTACACATTATTTGAGTGAAATTAATAGTAAAAAATATTGAATTTGAAGAATATGATAAATTTCGTTAAAATCATAATACATTAAGAAAACAAGTGTCGGATATATGATGAATTTCAAACTTCAAAGTTCTAATCCATAAAAGGTAACACTTAATCCTAATACGTTAGTTTAGAACTCAAAGTCACAATTGATCAATTATATCCATATTATCTTTTAACATTGTTTATAGAGCAATTGAAAATCTTAAACTTCTAATTTTGATTACACAGTATAATTTATATCACAATATGTATAAATAGATAATAAATTTTTAAATAAGATAAATAATACATTACTATGACATATATATTTCAACTTGTTTGGGGTTATCTGTTGCATCAGCAAAACTTTAGAAGAATATGGCAAAGACATGAGAAGGGTTGTAATTGGATTGGCTAGGGCAGTGTCTAAAACCTTAGGGTTTGAAGAACAGTTCATAGAAAAGGCATTGGAATTGAAGTCAGGGTTTGATGTAATGGCCATGAACCTTTATCCACCCAATGCCAAATCCAAGGGAGCTGTTGGCTTGTCTGAACACACTGACCCTGGCTTCATAATTTCACTTGTTCAAGATGTTAATGGCGGTCTCCAAATTCTCTCCCACAAAGGAAACTGGATCAATGCTTATATTCCCTATCATGCCATTCTCATCCAGCTTGGTGATCAACTTGAGGTGCTTTTATTCAAATTATTTTCTGCATAATCTTTCTTTCAATCCCTCAATATTATGAATCATCAAAGCGACTCAAGAATTTAAAAAACCTAAACTAAACTTATGGAAAATATATTTTTATATAATTTTATTCAAAATTTATTTTCAAAATTTTTTAAGTACTTTTGTTTTAAAGTCTAAAACAATTAGTATTATTAAACAAATCTGAGACATAAAACCATTAGTATTGAAAAAACAAATTTTGAATTTTTTTTAAACCTAAAATGAGAGCTTTACCTATTTAGGTCTTGAAGTGAGCTAGAATCACACTTAGCATTATTAACATCAATCAATTGCAGATCTTAACCAATGGGATGTATAAGAGTCACATCCATCGAGTTATTGTTGGTAACAACAAGGTGAAAAGGATATCTGTGGTTGGCGTTCATGGACCTTCACTGGACAAATTAATCAGCCCTAGCACAGTGTTTGTTGATGACGAACACCCAAAGAAATATCGTGAGATGGCCTATAAAGAATCACTGGTAGTGAACGGGGATGATGAAGTTGATGTTCAATCATCACTTGAGAAAGCAAGATTAGTGTGAAATTTGAATTTAATTAATGTACCCTCTCACACCAAACTTTGCAAAATACATACATGTCATCATTGTATCGTGCTTTACTTAATATGTTACAATAAGGTGTGGATAATTTAGGTCTTTCTCGCTTTGAAATGTAAGAAAACACTAGAAAGGGTAGATTTGAATAGTGTTTTCAATTCTTTTTCAAATCAACGCTTAATAATTATTGTTAAAGTTATATGGTCTACAATAATTGTTATAAATGTGTTTTTTAAATAAAGATTTTAGGAAAATAGTTTTAAAGAAGAGAAACAATAACACAAGTAATGTTATACTAATTCACTCAATCTGAGATACGTTGAGTCTCCCTTAAAACCTTGATAATTTAACTACTTCCAAGATTTATACGGGTTCTTTTCTTATAAGAAATAAGAAACCTATGGTTCTTCCCTTAGAATCCAGGTAATCTACTGATCAAGATTTAAATCAAGAGTACAACGATATATTCAATTTGTATCCTCACAAACACTCAAATACAAACAAAGAAATCAAGAGAGGATCACTCTCACTCTCTTCAAACTTGGCCTACTTAACACAGGTAACAAGTCCAAACAATGTAAAAGAACATGAAATAAATACACTCAATAGTATGGATAATTCAGATAATGTGTGCTCCTTCGAGTCTTGATTGATTTCTTGTTATCTTCTTCCAACCAAGGAATCACACATCTCTTTAGCTCTTGGTAAGCGTGAATATTTTTGTACTTTTCTTTACTTTCTAAGAGCTATGGAGAAAACCTATTTATAAGTCCAGGGTCAGAAACTAAAAAGACATCTCCCAACTACTAGTGATAATCGATTATCATAAGTGATCATCGATTATCATAAGTGATAATAGATTATTTGTGTCTGTTATGGGGTTTTCAAAAAGTGATAATCGATTATCCTTAGCAATAATCTATTATTTGCGCGACATGGACAATATTAAAAGAGATAGTGATAATCGATTATTCTATGTAATAATCGATTATTTGCGCGAGCAACACTTTTCTAAACAATCTCGTGATAATTGATTATCACCCTTGATAATCGATTATTTGTGCAATGACTCCCCAAAAAGGAAAACTTCTAAGTAGTTTTACATCATCAAAATTATTCCTATACAATTGTTTCTACAAAAATTGATTTTAACATTTACAATAAAGGTTCTTCTTGTCTTCAAGTCTTCACTTGCATTATCATCAACATTACTTCAAAGCACCAATGCTTCCCATTGGTAACACATATATCCAAGATTTTTGTTTTTGTCCATTACATCGTCAAATATTTACACATGAAACTTATTATGACTTTTAGATTCGTTCTGAAAATCTATATAGACAATGTTAATAGAAAAGAATCACATTGTCTCCCTGTAAAAAAATATAAGAACTTAATTGAGTCAAAAGAAGTTAAAGAAATTATATCTTATATTATACTAATACATGATTATCTTCTAATCGATATTAACACAAATTTAAAAAGAAAGAATCACATTAACTCCATTTAACAAAAAATAAAACTCAATTAAATTAAAGTCAAATAGAAAAATTAAAACAAATGAAATACCTAAATATATAAATCACATTACTAATTAATTCTTTTAATATATTATATTAGAAATCACTAACTTTATAAGAACACCTGCAAATAATTATATCAAATAAATATTATTTATCCAACATAAGAAAAACAAACCAAGGATAATAAAGTTATCTAACTTGAATCAGCATAAAGTAACTTTCCAACTAAAATTTTGGTTTTAGACTTTACAATTTCTTTTAATCTTTATTCCTTTGAAATTTTAAATTAATCATTTTAATTTTCCATATTTATTTTGAAACAAATGAATAATATTTATTTTAGTGATTATAAGAAGTTTTTAGGTGATACATGATTATATTATATCATAGAAAAATTATAGACATTTACTTTTTTTATTTTATTTACATTCATTTGATAACTACTTTCATAATAAATTATTTTAAAATAATAAATATAAATAAAATATTACAATAAAATAATAATGTATAAAACTTGTAAATTAAGTGTAGAGAAAAAAAAAATAAAAGTGTCCGTGTAACATAACATTTATTTGTTTAAAGATAAATTTAGTCAACTTTAATGGTGATATATATCTTTTTCTTCTTTCTCTTTTTTTTCGGTTTATTTAGGATAATTATATTGTCATTATATTGTCATATGGCAAAATTAATATCTTTTTCTTCTTTCTCCTTCTTTCTTTGTCTATTTAGGATGATTATATTGTCATTATGTTGTCATTATATTATCATATGACAAAATTAATTAAACTATTTATGGCTTTTCAACCTAATTCAAACAATTTTAGGTTAAAATTAACATAACTGAGTTGTTATGAATATGTCTGTTCCAATTGAATTCGATCAAATTTTAATTCAGATCCATTTTGATCGAGTAAAGGAAAATATTTTTTATATATTTATTTATTTTGCTTTTTTTCAAGGGTTTTAAATAATAATTTTAGTTTATTTCAGTTTTGTATTATATGGGCCAGATGAAACATGATGGACGTCCAAACGGGGTCTCAACATATAGAAGATCGGACAAGACGGACGATCCCACTAGTGCACAATGACCTTGAGAGATTTTCATGAAAGTCTGCATATTTGTTGTTCTCTCTGTTCCGTTGTTGTTTCACTCGAAGACTAGACGCGACGGATGGTCTCGCCAGCGGACGGCGATTTTCGCAATAAGGGTTTTCACGAAGACCTGCATTACTACCATAAGAAGTCGGATTTGTTCCGTAAACCGACCATCCGGAACGAATGGAGCAACAGTTAAGATAAAGAAGATGTTAAAGTTAGATTAAGGAAAACCACGATTAATAAGGATGGGCATGGGATTGGACCGTAATTAAGAGCTAACTAATCATAGGCCCACGACAAAAACTATAAATACTGGTCAACAGGTGAAAGGTAGTTGGTTACATTGAATGCTCATTTATTCTTGCTAGTCACTTTCTCTCTCTATCTCTACCTTTTAACTACTCACTGATTTGAGCGTCGGAGTGCCTTTATGATTCATCTCACCAATAACTGCAGAATGAGCAACTGCATCCTCAAGTGCAAAAGGGGGGGATAGGAAGGTGGGAAAGTAGATGGCGCAGTAGTAAGCTCATGACTCTGCTCCCCATCTCCTATGTGAAGGCACTGACATCATCTGGAAGTTGAACAGTCTGGAATAGTGATTCCTCTGAAACTTGAGACTGTTCCTCGGTGCATTGCGCGACTATCTGCCCCCACAACTCATTCAATGTAGGCTCAGAAGAAGTAGAGGATTTGGCAGGTGCCTCTTGCTGTTGTTTTTGCCTTTGATTTTGCTGATGTGGTTGCCTATTGTTGTAGATGTTGGTAGCATAAGCTTGAAGCTCATCATGAGAAACAAGGTGTTGCAAAGAAGGGCAGGCATCCGTATAGTGGTCACTGGAAGGACATATAGCACACAACCATGCAACAGATGCAGAAGGAGGTGCTGGTCTCTAGTTGGATGCCAGCTGTGTCACCAAATTCACAAGAGAATCAAGCTTGCTTTTCAATTTCCTACCAGCAACTGATGAAGAATGGGCAGGCTCATGAAACTGCAGCTGTTGTGGTTCTTGACAGGTGGAGAAGGAATACAAGAATTCGGAAATGGTTGATATTGCTGTGGAGCATCATACCATCCCAAGCTAGGGTCATTCCATCCAGGATCGTTACTGTGACCATACTGAGCAGGGAAGAATTTATCAAAGAACACATGCTTAAGATCTTCCCAAGAAGTGATGGATCCTAGAGGAAGACAATACAGTCAATCCCTTACTGCTTCTGTTAATGAATGCGGAAATGCCCTTAAGAACATGTCTTCATCTGGGACATGTGGAGGTTTCATTAAAGAGCATAATGTGTAAAACTCCTCCAAATGTCTACGTGGGCATTCATCTGCAAAACCATGAAACCTAGGCAACAAATGTATCAATCCAATGTTGAAAACACAACGAATGTCCTCCTCATCAAGTGGAAATGGCTCCCTAGGAGCACTCTCATGAGATGGAGGAGGAACCTTAATGTTCTCAACATGGAAATCAACAGGAGGAACATAATCATAGGCACAGGCAGAAGAAATAGTATCCACATAACCAAAATAGGTAGACATGGGAAGAAGGGGGAAAAGAAGAATGCAATGAAAATATGCAACTAAAGCTACCTAAATGCAACACACAATGACGAACACACAAAACAGAACATCACACTCACAACACAAGACA
>NW_014543812.1:268710-282553 GCF_000741045.1 Vigna radiata var. radiata | reverse complement strand
GAACCGTGGCATAATGTGCGCTGTAAAAACCCAATTTTTTACTAGTGCAACTTCCTAAGAAATTAAATTGCCTTTTTGCTTCTAAAAATCAACTATGTCGTGAGTTGCTTGTGCCAAATTCCATTTGATTCTCCAAGAAAGCTACTACCTTATTGTTGTCTGCACCTCACGCTCATGGTCAAAGCAAATAAATGAGCACCTCAGCTTCATATTTGATTCAGCAATTCCGTGAGAGAGCACGTGTGTGCCTCAATTCCAGCGTTGCAACCAAAGAAATTAGAATAGAAAAAGAAGCTTGCTTGTTCATTAAACCCATGAAAAACCACCGTACTCTATTCACCTACTCCCATCTAATCTATTTCTCATTCTTTAATTAAATAAAAGAAACTAACCAGCTGCCAAGTATCCCATCATCACGTAGCAATGACTACACCAACTATTCTACTCTTGACTTCATAAAATAAAGAAAAGAAAAGAAAATTAAATTTTACTTGAGCTGTACATTGCATTCATGGGATGTGACCGAGAATCAACAAAACAAAAGTAAATGAAATAAACACTTTTTCTAATTTAAAGCAAAGACATTACTGCACCATCAAAATGAAATGTCACACCAAAAGTAATTTCCTCCTCTCAATCAGCGTAGCACACAATGAAAAAGGTAAAGAAATTGTTCTTCTTTCATTCAACAAAAATGAAACCATGAATCCCCTTCCTCCAAAATCAAAAATTGTCAGCATGATTCTCCTCGAGAGCCAATAATAAAAAAAGACGTTCCAAAGCTCATTGAAATTGGTCTCCCCCGAATGTCCAAACGTTGCAGCAGAAAAAGAATATCCCTTAATAGTGGCGGCTACTAGCTTAAAGCAAGGCCATGTGCCTTCTGAAATGAGGTGGGGTCCACCCAAAAATAAAAGGAAACCCTAGGTACCTTGTGTCCTATAATCTTTAGGCCCCTCATATTTTTAATGGTCCAATGTGCAAAAGTTTGTCCAAAAAGTTTAAATAATTAAATTACAATATAACTTAAATTTAAAATGTCTAATTGGAGAGTCTTGAATTAATTTGTCTCCATCCCAATGCTCCAAAATATATCTCCAAATAAAAATGCAAATAATTAGCTCAGAATATTCAAATTAATTAAAATTAGAATTTCCGGTCAAATTAAGCATAATTAACAGAAACAGGAAAATACCGGACAATTAAGCACAATTCCCTAATTAATTCTAGCACAATAAACTAAGTTAAATCAATAAAATATCGACTCATCACCAAGCCCATTCATTTAGGCGCTCAGCGCTAGCTAACGCTCAGTGGTGGCAATGTTGGACGCTCAGCGCTTCCTGACGCTCAACAGTCTGCGTCTTGGACACCCAGCATTAAGTTAGCGCTGGTTGGTGGTCGCGACACCTCTTTTTCATCTTTTCTTGCCCTTTCTCTATTCCAAGTCCTTCCTTGTTCATCTTCATCATTCAATTCTCGTAAAATCCTGCCAAAACAATGTAAAACCAAGCGTAATATCTCTAAAGCCACTTTTGGCTCTCTTGTTCGCTAACTTAAACAAAATGCATGATTTCAAGCTAATTCTAGGTCATAAAGGTTGTGTTTTGATATCAAATTAATGTATAAGAATAACGGTTTTTAGACCGTTATCAACCTAGCACTAAAAATCCTTAATGTTCACTGACTTGTAATGCTCCATACAAAAAGTACGTGTCACCCAACACTACGAGCTCTGTGCCAAAGGGGCGCCTAAATGTGTTCAAGCGACAATTAGCACTATGATAGATTTTATATTTTCTTGCCTTCGTGTTTCAAATTATTCAATGATTAATTTAAGTACTCTACCTTTTATAAATTACTTCAACAAATGTTTTTTGATTTTAAAACATCTCAAATAGCATCATTAAACCAATTTAATCACTTTTAAATAATCATGCAATCCATTCATGTAGTCAGATAAACCACAAAATTTCACTATTTGCTATCAGGTCAACTATAACCAAATCAATACATATTAATCATAGCTCAAAACAATTCCACCAAATCATAAAGCACACACATATTAAAAAATGAACAAAATAAAAATTATAAATTTTTCGTACCTTAAAGAAGATTTCTACTATAGCTCACGTACTACACACCTTCAACACTTCAAGTTGTTTTATCTACTCAAAGAAAAATTCAATCAATGATAAAAGTGTAATACTATGATCACAAAAATAAAAATTGACATCAATATCAATGTTGAGCATCTATAAATCATATGCATTAAAAGAATGTTACATACAATATAAAATAAGTTTTTTCTAAAGAGAAAATAGTAAAAATTGAATTTACTCTAAAAAAAGAAATTGATAATAATTTGTTAAATATTCTTTACTAAATATCAATTCTACATTTTTTTTATTTTTAAAAAAGATGAACATAGAGTTAAAATTTGGTTTAAATACCTTTTTAGTCCCCAAGTTGAGGATTGAATTTTTGTTTTGTACCCGCTTTTAAAAATGAAGTTATTTGATTCCCATGTTACGAATTTTGTAAGAATTCAGTCCCTTCCGTTAAATTGACACTAACAGCATTAATTTCATCTGACGTGGAGCACTTTTTCCTCTCTCTCCTCTGCATTTTCTGTAACACCCAGCTTTTTCTCTCTTATCTCTTCTCATTCAACCACCCAATTTCTTCCTTTGAATATATGTATCTTCTCTCCTCTATTGTTCAACTTTTTTTCTGCAATATTCAACTTTTTCTCTCTTTTCCAATGTCCTTTTTTTTCTTCTGCTATAAATTGATAAGCATGGATGGATTCACTCTCTCTAGAAAGAAAAATGGAACCATAGGCTCTAGACTCACTTTTGTTAACAATGGATGGATGCATCTTATCAATTTCTTTTTCCCAAGCTAGATATGTTAAAGCACTAATGTCCTTACCAAAGAATGGAATATCCTTCCTAGCTTGGTTGTACCTTTCATCCTTCCTTCTTTGCTTTTGTTCACCCTTATTTTGATTTTTCATGTATTGGGCAAACAAGTCTCTAAGCTTACTCATTTCTATTTGTCTTTGTTGGAAATTTTGTTCAAATTCTTCTCTTAGTTGTGAGCCCTCACTACTAAATTTCATACTTCCTTGGACATTTGATTGACTCATTCTTGTCAAGTAGGAAAAAGTTTTCACAAGGTTTTCAAAGTCTTGCACAAGTAATGAGTGAAAAAGGTTTTCACAAACTTTCTTTGTTTTTGGTGAAAAACTCCTACAAAGATTCTAAAGGTAAAAATATTCTAAGTAGCTCCCAGGAAGAAGAGGTGAGTCACAAGTGGACAAGCTTAGAAACCAAGTTCTTCCTAGCCAGAGTTTCCTTAGATTTCCTTTTACCTTAGTTTCTAAATAGAAACCTTTCAAAAAGTTTTTAAATGTTAATGGAATGCTCCTAAAAACCAAAAGAAGGCTTATCTATATGCTATTCAATCCTATATACCACGGAGACTTAAAACAACAAAATTAACAAGCAATTAAAGAAAGCAATAAAGATGCAAGAATGTAAATGCTAGACGGCCCTAAGTGAAAGTGCAAGTGACACTTGAAGTCCCTTGACACACTTCCATACTAAGAAAACGAAATTGGACTATTACAATGTTCAATTGTGAACTTGGAATTGCTTCAAGAGCAATTTCCCAAGTCATTTGGCTCAAAAACAGCAAAGACACTTAAACTACAAAGGTTCCGTGATATTAAGACTCAAACAAGCTCAAATCAATGCTTAAAACTAGTGTAAGCTTCAAGCTTCAGCTACTGCCATGTAATTCTCAAATTTAGTATGTGAGTTGAATTTTTCTGGTGCTAGAAATGTTGTTGGACTGCAAAGAGCAGTGGCTTTTACGTGACTTTAAGCTGCTCTAAAGTCCTCCTTCTTGCTCCACTTTCAATTCCCTAACCACTTCCTAGGATGCTACCATAATAGGAGAGGTTTTCTGCTTCTGGATGGCTCAATTAGACTGCACACATACTCCAAAAATTCACCAGAAACATCACAAACAGATTTAAAAATCTACACAAGAATTCTGCACTCCAAGTGGCTGGAACAAGAGTTTAGAGGCCAAAAATCAATGAATTCAAATGGAACAGCACACCAATAACAGCAAGCACTCTAAATGAACCTAAGAATAGCACTAGAGTGGATTAAGAAAGCAAGAAAAACTCAAAATGCAGGTTAAAAGACAGTTAACACGAAACTGTTTGATAAAAAACAAAGGTGTTTGATGAAATGCTTCAAAGAAACCCAAATTTTGTGTTTTTGGGTTTTGACTGGTCTGCACGGTTCATAATCCCTTTTAACACTTTGCTTTGCTTCTTTTAATCATTTAATTCCATTTTAATTCACTGAACCAGGTCTTGTTGCAACCTAAATCAAATTTAAAAGCAAAGTCATCAAAACAGCACCTAATGTTCAACTCTGCACCAAGAAAAGGACTTAGAATTTGGTGGTTTCTGACTCAAATGATGCAACAATAGTTCTGCAATAAGTCTGATCACTCAATCAACTTTATTTGATGATTTTAAACATGTTTCAAATTTGAATTGATGCAAAACAAGACCACTGCTCAAAATTACCCTTCTACTTCCCTAAATTGACCCAAAATGGATGGTTTAAGAGGTGATTTTGTGCACAAATGATTCTGACACATAACTAACCCTTTGAACAGTTTTAAATCATCGAAATATACTTGTTTCAACTCAAATTTGGGTCAGAACAGAACTGCAATTCAAATTCATGCAAGTTTTAAAAATTGCTCAAATATGATGGTTTGACATACTAAATTGCATATAAATGCATTTGGCCTCAAATGGACTGTTCTAGCAGTTTTAAAAAAACAATTAGGACTTGTTTAAATTGTCAAACACCTCAGAATCACAGTGGCACGAAAAATGACCCATAATATCTCAATTTATGCAGATTTCTCATCATTCACACCACCAAATTCAAGTTTTATAAAAAGTTGGACAACAATGAAAATAACTCAATGAAGTGTAAATGCACTGAACTAAGCTAGAATTAAAGTGCTTAGCATGACCAAACTCATATTATATAATTCAAATAAATTGGCATGGTGAAAAACCAGAATTCAAAACTAAAACAGAAAATTGTTAGTGTTTATGCACAACCAAGCTATGAAAATTGCACTTCCTTGCTTATAATGGTTGGCTACACTTTTAGCATCATTCAACAACCTCAAACAACTTTGTATATAGCACCAGAATCAAAGGATTCAACTGGAAAAGCAGATTTATAATTCAAAACAGATTTGCAAATTCTGCAGCAGAGTTCACGGTTTTGAATTCCAAAATTAGATTTCTAGTGCACTAGCTTGTATCACCAAGGCTAGAACAAGTTCTCATTGCCTTTATTGGTTGATATATGGCTTGCCTAGCACTTGAACTCAAGTAAAAACAAACTAAACACGCTGAACAATAAACCAAACTATGATAGAACTTAAATTGCAACATTCACTTGTACATGACCAAGACAACACAGAAATTGAAGAATGAAGCTGGAATTGACTCAAAAAAATTGAATTCACCATTTAAAATGAAAGGCAAACATGTTCACACACTGGAAACACGAGAATCAGAACTGGAATCACAATCAGAACTCAAAACAGAAATGAAAAGACAGAAACAGTGGACTGGTACATGATAACATCAGAACATCACATGTAGAATTAAAATGGAGTAGAAAATTGAGAAGGATACTTAGCTATAAGTGCATGGACGACCTAAGCTCTGATACCACATAATGAAAGCTTGCCTAGGCCTGGATCTCGCAGAATGCAACTCTAGACAGCAAGCCAGAGATGAAACGGAATGGTGCAGCGGAAATGGACTGAACAAAGTGGTGTTTCGGTGTTTTGTAATGGTAGGAGTGTGTGTTGTCCTCTCAGTTCAAAAGACCTTCCCACTATGGAAGGAAGAAAAAGAGGAAAGGGTAGAGAAAGTAAAGAGAAGAAGTGATTCAAGAGCAATAGGGCTGGAAAATAATTTCTGCAGCATTTCACTATAGCTCAAAAGTGCTTTTTACAAGGTAATGACCCTCTTATTTATAGAAGAAGAGGATCCCTTAATCTGATCCAATTTCCCTCCAAAAGCAATGGTAATTCAACCCAAAAAAACTAGCTTCTAGGTGCATGTGTGCCTTGCTTCAAAACAGATCAGTAAAGACTCATGGGAAGCATGCTTCTTCCGTGTGACAGGGCAGGAAAAGGGTTTTGGCTGGGCCAAAACCTGATCCAGATCCAATGTGCATCCAATTCCAATCCCAAAGTCAACCATTCAGAAGTCAACCATTCTTCTTTTGTTTTCTTTGATCCAAGGAGTNTTTGGCTGGATAGTTCATGATGTCNTAGCTTTATTTAGNTCCTACAAAACAAAGTAAAACATATTAAAAGATAATCCTTCTAAGACTTAGAGAAAGAAACTCAAGAAAGCTATAGAAAGTCTTTCTTTAACTTCCCTTTCTTAGTCTTAGCTTGAGTTGCCACTCCTTTGAATGGTTTCCCTGATTAGGATTCCATCAACCCATTTCTCGTCGAATTCTTCAACCATCCTGACTATGAGCTTCTTCTGCAGTAGCTCATTGAATTCCTCCTTCAGCTTGGTCTGCTTTTCCTCGAGGCTCCGGCACCGATCCGCCAGAGATCGAAACACTGTAGGAACATTAAAAATTATTCTGACATAGCAATTGCGGTTGGTGTCCTGCTGGCTCAAAACAGTTCGAATGAAAGCCACATGAAAAGGCATCATGCTTCCATTTATAGGCAAGAGATCTGCTTCGTTCTTCTGATCAATCTGAATCATCATTTCTCTAGGAGGGGGAAGGTCATTTATGTTCTTTTAGGCCAAAAGTTATGTTGAAGCCCTTGCAGACGAACAACTATCTCATTGAAAGAGTATGCTACATCCTTGAGTGCTTTTGAGCTTATAGAAGTCACAACTTCTGTCTTATCTTTGTTGATGATGACTGTGTCAGCAAGTAGCAGGGAGAAATGCTTGTTCTTTGACTTATTCTTCTTAATTTGTAAATTCTGAAAGTTAGTGCCATGTATGAGAGGCCCCCCAAAACATATAAATGCTTGCCCTCCTCCAAAATAGTACTTTATCCTTAACATAAAGGAAAGCAAAGACTGTTGAAGATGAAAGAGAACAGGGAGGGCCGATGGAAGAGAGAGAAGTTCATGGACACGTATAGGGTTCGATCAAATGGATAAGCCAATCAAAAGAACGTCTCCATAGGGAATGGTAAGGGTGGTAGCCGAATTCTGGTGGAAAGGCTAGCTAGGCACTGTGTAGGTGTTGATGCTTCATAGCCGTTTTCTCTCTCCTTCTTTTTTTTTCTTCTTTTTCATTCTCTCACATCTCTTTGAACTTCTTTTTTCTAATTTTCATCTTATTTCTTACATTTGTGATGTTTTTATCTCTCAACTGGATCACAATCTTTTTAATCTTAGGTTTTAATCCACTTTTTGTATTATATACTATAATTTTGTTAATAGAGAATTTATTAACAATTTGAGTGTGTCGTACTCCACATTTTTTATGTTCAACAAAATGGGGGATAAAGCGCATTATATGCTTCAACAATTTGAAATGATAACGAGAATACTACAAGTTATTATTATATATGTTTGTAACTCACTCTCGATAATTATATATGTCAACAAAATATTATAATGGCTTTTAACGTTATTATTTTCTCTTAAATTTTAAAAAATCATGTTAAATTCGTAAATTTTGTGATGCAACTATTTCAGACATGTTTCAGACATGTTTGTAATTTTATAATGATTATTTTGTGTAAAAGTACTTTTCCAGAGCTACGTGACAAATCTTGTTTCATCATATTCAATTATTTAATTTAAAATATTAAGAAAGTTGTATTATTTTCTTTTTTAATGCATTGCATTGCACATTAATAGACATAAAGAGAAGTGTAGCCACATAAATGTGAAGTTAACGTTGTTTTTACCTACGGAAGAGACAAAATTCTTATAAAATTCGTAAGATGGAAACTGAATAACTTGATTACAAAACAGAAATTCAACCTCAACTTTGAAACTAAAAAGATATTTAAACCTTAAAATTTTTAAACAAAAAACATATAAGTATTTTTTTTTTAAATTCCAAACGAGATAATTATTTTTATAAAATAGTTTATTAATAAAAGATTCATTTATAACTTAAACTTTTTATTAATAAATATAATCGAGAATCATCTACCGAAAATAATCTCTGCTCTTTCTCATTTTCTATATCCTCACATATTTTTCTTATTTTAAAATTAAATTCTTAATCCTAATTTAAAAAAAAAATAGTAATTTTGGTTTCGTATCTAGATGATTCAAATCTGACATAACATGATTACAAACATGAACCTCCACTCTATTTTTTTTTTATCTATTGATAAAAAGAGTGGAAAACATTTAGTTAAAGTGTCCAAAATATTTTAAATTTCAAAATCTTATTTTTAACTGTTGGCTTAAAAACCATCAATTTTGAAAATTATATGATTAAAATATTTTTATTTTAAAATAAGAAGACAGACGAAAAATGTGAATTGAAAGTAGTAAAAAAGAACAAAATTACATTTCAGTCTCAAAAAATTAAAATAATAGAAAATAGAGACACAAGTAATCATCACTATTTAAAAAAGAATATGTGTTGTTAAAATTTGACAGTGATAGATAGTGCTGCCACCAACATCGACAGACATAGTGACAAAAGGCAACAAAATTTTTTTCTAAAGATGTAGCTCTAGTTAACATATATTGTATATACTGAAAATTATGTAAAAGATTAATTTTTCTTTTATTGAATCCTTGAATATAACTTGAATATAACATAGGATAAAAGAAAAGATAATATATTAAAAAAATTAATTAATCAATTAAAAATTTAAAATATATATGTATATGATAAGAAAAGAAAAAACAAGATTATATACAAGAAGACAATAAAAATGTGAACGATAAAATCTTTTGATATTATTGATTAATGACAACCTACTTTACACAATTCTTTGATTATATGCAAGATGGAAAAGAACGTCTATAACATATTTATGATATTATGTTATCAATATTAACCAAGGGAAAACCAATTTTGTGTTTGGAGAACCATAGAAACCAGTGAAGTGAAGGTTGTAGTTAGCCTTATCGCCCTTCGCTCAAGCGAGTTTGTAGCTTNCTACTGCTGTTGTTGAAGAGTTGATGNAGAGGAGTGACCTTGGTTTCGCCTATGGGTAGAACCATATATATACAGTTTTGTTCATACTCATCCCATTTATGTTAAATCAACTCTACTCTCTATGTTTACTTCTCCCCTCTCTNTGCGTTCCTTCTTTTTCCAATACCCCANGTCTTCTTTTGCACGCAAATGCAAATTCTCACATCAAATTTTTCCCAAACCCTTTTACAAAGATTACAAGGTGATACTAAATCCGAAGCTACTTGGTTATCCTCACCGTTCTTGTGCTGAAAAGTTTGTTTTTTCTCTTTTCTCTGTGCAGTTACTGTGTCAAAATGTGAGTTTTGTTGCTTTCAGCAACGCTGCCTTAAGCTATAATCACAGCAGCAACGAAGGGGATGCAAATGGAATTGATTTCTTGCACCTCATGGAAGAACGTGTGGTTCGTGCGAATTGCCAGACCTATTTGTGGCTTTTAGACGGGTGTTTGAGTTCTGGGTCGTTAACTGATGGTTGGAAGCTTCATGCTAAGATTCTGAAGTTGGGTTTTTGCGCAGAAGTAGTTTTGTGTGAACATCTTATGGACTTGTACATTGCCCTTGGTGATTTGGATGGCACAATCAAGACGTTTGATGAAATGCCTGTTAGATCCTTGTCTTGTTGGAATAAGGTTCTGCATAGCTTTGTTGCTGGGAAGATGACGGATCGTGTTCTTTGTTTGTTTAGGCTAATGGTGAGGGAAAATGTGAAGCCTGATGAGAGAAGTTATGCTGGGGTTTTGAGGGCTTGTGGAGGTGGTGATGTCCCTTTCTACTATGTGGAACAGATACATGCAATGAGTATATCCCATGGTTATGAAAATAGTTTGTTGGTATCTAATCCTCTGATGGATTTATATTTCAAAAATGGGTTTTTGAATTCGGCTAAGAAGGTTTTTGAAAGTTTACAGAAGAGGGACAGTGTTTCTTGGGTAGCTATGATATCTGGTTTATCGCAAAGTGGCTGTGAAGAAGAGGCGATTCTTCAATTTTGTCAGATGCACAAACTGGGAGTCTATCCTACCCCTTACGTATTTTCAAGTGTTCTGAGCGCCTGTAATAAAATAAAGCTATTTAAGCTTGGAGAGCAGCTCCATGGGCTTGTTCTCAAGCAGGGATTCTCTTCTGAAACTTATGTTTGCAATGCCCTTGTGACATTATATTCACGTTTGGGGAACTTCATATCTGCTGAGCAGGTTTTTAATGCAATGTCGCAGAGGGATGAAGTTTCATATAATTCACTCATTTCAGGTTTGGCTCAACAAGGATATAGTTACAGAGCTTTAGGTTTGTTTAAAAAAATGCGTCTTGATTGCCTAAAGCCTGACTGTGTTACAATTGCAAGTCTTTTGAGTGCCTGTTCATCCGTCGGGGATCTTCTGGTAGGAAAGCAATTTCACTCGTATGCTATAAAAGCTGGGATGTCTTCAGATATTATCTTTGAAGGCTCACTGCTTGATCTTTATGTAAAGTGCTCGGAAGTAAAAACTGCCCACGAATTTTTCCTTTCAACTGAAACTGAAAACGTGGTGTTGTGGAATGTGATGCTCGTGGCTTATGGCCAGATAGACAATCTAAATGAATCATTTAAAATATTTACACAGATGCAGATGGAAGGTATTGTACCAAATGAATTCACCTATCCAAGTATTTTGAGAACTTGTACTTCTTTGAAGGCTCTTGATTTAGGAGAACAAATTCATACTCAAGTCCTGAAAACTGGCTTTCAGTTTAATGTGTATGTCTCTAGTGTGCTTATTGATATGTATGCTAAACTTGGAAATTTGTATACAGCGCTGAAAATTCTTAGAAGATTAAAAGAAAAAGATGTTGTTTCCTGGACAGCCATGATTGCTGGGTACGCACAACACGAAAAGTTTGCTGAGGCTCTTAACCTCTTTAAAGAAATGCAAGATGAAGGGATACAATCTGACAATATAGGATTTGCAAGTGCAATTAGTGCATGTGCAGGTATCCTTGCACTTAATCAGGGACAGCAAATTCATGCTCAAGCATGTGTCTGTGGTTATTCGGATGATATTTCAGTTGGTAATGCACTTGTTGGTCTTTATGCTAGGTGTGGGAAAGTACGACAAGCATACCTTACTTTTGATAAAATATTTGCTAAAGATAATATATCATGGAACTCGTTGATATCTGGTTTTGCACAAAGTGGACATTGTGAGGATGCATTGAGTGTATTTTCTCAAATGAATAAAGCTGCACTAGAAATGAATTCATTCACATTTGGCTCTGCAGTTAGTGCTGCTGCGAATGTTGCTAACATTAAACTAGGGAAGCAGATTCATGCCATGATTTTAAAAACTGGCTATGATTCAGAAACAGAAGTTTCTAATGTTTTGATCACTATATATGCAAAATGTGGTACCATTGAAGATGCTAAGAGACAGTTTTTTGAAATGCCTGAGAAAAATGAGATTTCTTGGAATGCTATGCTTACTGGTTATTCTCAACATGGTCATGGATTTGAAGCATTAAGCCTTTTTGAGGATATGAAGCAGCTTGGTGTATTGCCAAATCATGTCACCTTCGTGGGAGTCTTATCAGCATGTAGCCATGTTGGTTTGGTTGATGAAGGAATTAGCTATTTTCAATCAATGAGTGAAGTTCATGGTTTGGTGCCAAAACCTGAACATTATGCATGTGTTGTAGATCTTCTTGGGCGGTCTGGTCTTTTAAGCCGTGCAAGGAGATTTGTTGAGGAGATGCCAATTCAACCTGATGCAATGGTGTGGAGGACCCTTCTAAGTGCATGTATTCTTCATAAGAATATTGATATTGGAGAGTTTGCGGCAAGTCATCTTCTGGAACTGGAAGCTGAAGATTCAGCAACCTATGTTTTACTTTCAAATATGTATGCAGTGACTGGGAAATGGGGTTGTAGGGACCGGACACGGCAAATGATGAAAGATAGAGGTGTGAAAAAAGAGCCTGGTCGTAGCTGGATGGAGGTTAATAATTCAATTCATGCATTTTTTGCTGGTGACCAGAAGCACCCTCATGTTGATGAAATATATGAATATCTCAGCTATTTGAATGAAAAGGCAGCTGAAAAGGGCTACATTCCACAGACCAATAGTCTTTTGAATGATGTAGAACGACGTAAGAAAGGCCCAACACAAATTATTCACAGTGAGAAACTGGCAATTTCTTTTGGTTTGCTTAGTTTGTCTAGCTCTAGTCCTATCCACGTTTTCAAAAACCTTCGTGTTTGTGGTGATTGCCATAATTGGATTAAGTATGTCTCTAAGATTTCAGATCGAGTGATTGTGGTGAGAGATTCCTATCGCTTTCATCATTTTAAGGATGGTATTTGTTCGTGTAAAGACTACTGGTAAGATGGCAGAAGATTCCCTAAATTGAAAGAATCCACTTAGACTTGCAGGAGGGAACATAATTTATGACAAGTGTTGCAGATTATTTTTCATTGGTCACCTATGTCATTGGTAAGAACTCTAACATGAAATAATTGGATAGATTTTAGGACAAGAAAGTGACTTCATACTTTTAGAATAATGTTTTTCAATTTCTACACCTTTGATTCATCTGAATCAGGTTATTGAGTACCTTGGTAGACTATCTTATATTGAATCATCACTATCGTAGTTATCTTTTTCCAGTATGTAATGGAACCATGTTTCTGTATCCTCCTTTTCAGGTGAACAATATTATCTGCAATGAGCTTTCGCTCACAATGCTTGAGTTTTCTCTTCCATGAAAATTAATATTCAAAATGGAGGATCATATGACAAGATTGGAGGTATTGCAAATAATTCTTCTAGGACAAGTTAAATGAATAATCAGCATTTGATTTCTGTGAAAACAATTAACTGAATATTTCATTTTCACATAGAAGTGAAAGTGACCTTCATGCATAGTGGGTAACCATTTAATTTTAGATTGGTATCCAGAAGGGGAAGCTAGTGGAAAAACTTGGTTAGATTTTAGAAATGAAGACTCGTTTCTTCTTTTCCTTGGGGTTATGTGTGTCATTGAGCCTCAGTCTGAAGTCCACTGACCATTTTACTGTCTGTTTACCAACAATCAACATAAAACAGTGTTAGGAATCAGAGTTTACTAATAAACGGAATAATAAAAAATATGAACTATGAAAAGTGGAGTGATGCAAATTCAATATTGTTATCAACCAGAAAACTCCAAAGGTTCCAGGTTTCTGTGGCTTGAGAAAGAGAAGTTTCTGTTTTTCGTTTACTAAGGAGATTTTCATTTTTGATTCTGGGAAAGTTTTTTGTTTGTTCGTGGTTGAACCTGTTGCTGGTTGTTGTTAACAGAAGGAAGGGTTTGACTGGATAGATATATATTGTTTGTAATANTTTGTTTGATCTGCTTCAGGTATGAATAAGATGGTTATAAATCATTTGGACAAGCTTTTTGTCACGAATGACGCTGCGACAATTGTGAACGAACTTGAAGTTCAACATCCTGCTGCCAAGATTTTGGTTTTGGCCGGGAAGGCTCAACAAGAGGAGATTGGGGATGGAGCTAACTTAACTATTTCATTTGCTGGGGAGCTCCTGCAGGGTGC
>NW_014543812.1:260566-268570 GCF_000741045.1 Vigna radiata var. radiata | reverse complement strand
GCAGTTTGGTCTAGAAAATACCATATGCTCACTTGTTGCTGATGTGAGTGCATCCGAATCCATTTTACTATGATAAATTGCTTTGGTAGGATAATACTGTTTACAGTCTGACCTTCGTTTGGAAAATAGGCATGCATCCAAGTATGTCCGAAAAACCCAGCAAACTTTAATGTGGACAACATTCGTGTTGCAAAGCTCTTGGGAGGGGGCTTGCATAACAGCACAGTAGTTCGAGGAATGGTGTTGAAGAGTGATGCTGTTGGGACTGTAAAGCATGCAGACAAGGCAAAGGTGAGCTTTCTCTGTGTTGAATTTTTTTGGTTTTGTCGGTGAGTCTCCTATAAATTCATTTGTTGTGAATTAGATCCTTCAAAATTATCTTATCATTGCCATTTTTCCATACTCTATGCTAGATGATTTTAAAACAAGCTTTCAGGTTTGCTTGTGCTTGTGCTCTTCATCAGTTCCTTAATTTGATATTTTGATTAGTTGGAAGCCTATACTTTTAGCATGACTGCAAGAAAAAAAAGGTGAAATTAGTACCTTAGTTGTCTGACTCGATTTTTTTGTTTTGGTTTTGTTCTCTAACGTTTTTTTGTTTTATTTTTGTCCTCGCTTTAAAGTTAAAATGTTTAACAAGTTAATTCTGTTAGGTCCACGCAACATTCTGACACCCCTAATTAATAGCTCTGTTAATGATGTTAAGTTGTCTTCTAATTTAGCTTAACATGGTTTCATGTTGATCTCCCTCTTTAGAATGTTCAACAATTTGTCCATTCTACAACAAAAGAATTTGAAACAGGGGTGTGCTACACTCGAGGGTTAAACCATAAAACCCATTCAAATATTGGTATATCATTGAACCACAAAAACTAATTTCTCGCATATAGTAGATATAAACAACCCATTCCAACACTGCTGTGAACTACACTATCAAGCCCTTTGTAGCAATTCAAAACACAATCTCCATTGGAAAATCTTTTCATAGAAGTTATAGGTTTTCAGTGATACGGTTATGTGTGACTGTCATATTTCGCTGGAATTCAATAATCAAACGAAACAATATTTTAATCACTCTTGTACTAAAGTGTAATGATCTAATCTATCTTTGAAAGAGGCCATTGTTGACATCTTGAAACAAAGTCTAATTACGATGTCTCCACATGGTTTTCCTTCCTTTCCACTTTTTTATTTTACTCATCTTTGTTGTTTTCATTTGCTGTTGCTACTTTTCTTTTTATAATTTTCACTACAAGAGGGCATTATTGAATTTGATTTGAACTTGGTAGCAGAAAACATATACTGCATTTGAAATTGTATGTGCTAAGTAGCAAATTGCACGAGTATTTTTTCTTCTATGGTAAGAAACAAGGACCAAATAAACCCAACTACCTTTCATTGTAACAAAATATTTTTGTCTTAGATGCAATTATGTTACTATAGAGGTCTACCTGAAGCCTCCTTCATCCATATCTCCTATGAATGAATCCATACTTCTCCAAACCTCATCTCTACTTGGCTTACTTCAGTGTTTAGAAGGCCACTGTTCATCACACCCCAACTTTTCCATTCCAATATCTCCAAACTAAATGGTTCTCCATTCCAGTACAAGCATACTCTTGCCTGAGATTAGCCTGATTTTTATGAACATCAAGTCTGTATGCCATAAGATTAGTGGCAAGAAGGCAGCGTCATTGACAGTGTTGACAAAGTTATTAGTGGAATTGGATTTGGATGCATTTGTTAATGAAAAGGACTAAGTGTTTGGGTGTTTAAATGTTAGAGGGCCAAGAGAAAACAAATAGGGTGAGAGGACTTGAGCATTATTAACATGTTAAAAATAATTAAAAAAGGAAACAACAATAGAAACCATCATAGTAAGCCAAGTTGAGAAGATGGAAGAACTGCTATAACTTGAGGTTAAATTATTGAGTTGTTACTGCATTTATAAAAGTCTTAAAATTAGATTTATATTTTTTATATTCTGCATTGTTTAAAATTTGTGTGTGGAGTTTTCAATGCTATTTTTAGCTTCCAATGGTTTGTGACTTTGTCCAAACGTTTTGGCAGGTCTTTAATGTGAATTTATGAAAGCACTTTCTTCAGTAGTGTTCTAGGGCATATCGAACAAACTCCTATGATTACATAGTATATACTCATATCCCTTTTGGGATCATCTCAGGCTTTAAAATTTAAACTGTATATGGGTTTGTAATTTTGAAAGGCATACTACCTTTTCTAAAAAGGGATTTAATATAAGTATGGATTGGCTCATTTTGAGATTATTAACAGAGTATTACCTACTAATATGATTGGTGTTGTGTCAGGCCTGTTGCAATTATATGCTTCAACATTGAAGCTCTACTAATTTCAATGAAGTTATTTGTTCTCTCACTTTTTGTTGAGATGCATTTTTTCCTATCATCATGTAGCAAGATCTTTTTCTATATAATCTTCTACATTGAGTATATTTGATATACACAAGATATCATTTCTTTTCTCCCAAAGAAAAAATATTGGCAAATTTTCAAACTGTCTTGTGCTGAGTTCTTTTATCTGTATTGTTTAAGGTTGCTGTGTTTGCTGGTGGTGTTGATGCATCAGCAACTGAGACTAAAGGAACTGTCCTCATACATTCAGCGGAGCAGGTATGTCAAAGTGACCAGAGTTTGAATTTGATCACTGTCTTCTACTTGCTGTTTTCTGTAGATATGTTCTTTTAATTGTTTGCATATAATGTGTCTAATGTTATAAGCTGGAGATCTAACTGTGTCCAAAATGAGGTTGGAAGTGGATATTGGTTGGGTACTATAGCTAAATCTTAATGCAGTAATGACAATAGTAAACTTGTGTTATTGTTTCCTTTTACCAAGTATAAGTTTTCTACGCTAATAATTTGGAAGGCTCTAACAAGGTATTATTTTGGGCCATGTGATTATTGTCTTGTAGGTTTTGTTTGGTCACATCGCTGCTGAGTTTTCTATGTTCATTGATCATGAATTTTTGGGTTTGGCTATGCTTTATTGGTTTTACATATTCTTCTAATTGTTATAACTTAAAAATAAAAATCCTAAAAGTTCTGTTGTACTTGGTCAATGCCTGATTCAAATTGTTATAACTTAATGCATATTTTAGCATTTAGTTTCTCAAATTGTGCCTTCATCCATTTTTCTCATGTTGATATGTTTTGAAGTGATTTGTGGCTAGATTTTTTTATTGGAAACAATTTAATGTTTAAATTTAAAGCTGTAAGACAATTTGGAACTTTTAGGATAATCTGTTTTTTTGATTCTCAACTTCTTCTGTAATAGGAAATGGTTTTATTTATTATACCTGAGGCTCTACCGCTAAGGGATCCTTGGGATTTTATAGACCCTGATTTTTCTAATGTTTTGTTTTCCTATATTATTTGATGCTTTGCTAAATGGATTTTCTCTCTTCTTTTTTATTTATATAGCTGGAAAATTATTCAAAAACTGAAGAGGCTAAAATAGAGGAGCTCATCAAGGCAGTAGCAGATTCTGGTGCCAAAGTGATTGTCAGTGGAGGAGCAGTTGGAGAGATGGCTTTGCATTTCTGTGAGCGTTACAAGTGTGTGAAGTCTTTTATCNCTTTTCTCCCAAAGAAAAAATATTGGCAAATTTTCAAACTGTCTTGTGCTGAGTTCTTTTATCTGTATTGTTTAAGGTTGCTGTGTTTGCTGGTGGTGTTGATGCATCAGCAACTGAGACTAAAGGAACTGTCCTCATACATTCAGCGGAGCAGGTATGTCAAAGTGACCAGAGTTTGAATTTGATCACTGTCTTCTACTTGCTGTTTTCTGTAGATATGTTCTTTTAATTGTTTGCATATAATGTGTCTAATGTTATAAGCTGGAGATCTAACTGTGTCCAAAATGAGGTTGGAAGTGGATATTGGTTGGGTACTATAGCTAAATCTTAATGCAGTAATGACAATAGTAAACTTGTGTTATTGTTTCCTTTTACCAAGTATAAGTTTTCTACGCTAATAATTTGGAAGGCTCTAACAAGGTATTATTTTGGGCCATGTGATTATTGTCTTGTAGGTTTTGTTTGGTCACATCGCTGCTGAGTTTTCTATGTTCATTGATCATGAATTTTTGGGTTTGGCTATGCTTTATTGGTTTTACATATTCTTCTAATTGTTATAACTTAAAAATAAAAATCCTAAAAGTTCTGTTGTACTTGGTCAATGCCTGATTCAAATTGTTATAACTTAATGCATATTTTAGCATTTAGTTTCTCAAATTGTGCCTTCATCCATTTTTCTCATGCTGATATGTTTTGAAGTGATTTGTGGCTAGATTTTTTTATTGGAAACAATTTAATGTTTAAATTTAAATCTGTAAGACAATTTGGCAGTAACTTTTAGGATAATCTGTTTTTTTTTTTTATTCTCAACTTCTTCTGTAATAGGAAATGGTTTTATTTATTATACCTGAGGCTGTACTGCTAAAGGATCCTTGGGATTTTATAGACCCTGATTTTTCTAATGTTTTGTTTTCCTATATTATTTGACGCTTTGATAAATGGATTTTCTCTCTTTTTTATTTATATAGCTGGAAAATTATTCAAAAACTGAAGAGGCTAAAATAGAGGAGCTCATCAAGGCAGTAGCAGATTCTGGTGCCAAAGTGATTGTCAGTGGAGGAGCAGTTGGAGAGATGGCTTTGCATTTCTGTGAGCGTTACAAGTGTGTGAAGTCTTTTATCCCTTTTGGATTGTTTTAGTTGTTTCTCGCTGTTGAATTAATATGAACATTATAAGTATTCAAGTCTAGATTGTTTTCTAACTTAAATATTATTGCATATAGGCTTATGGTTCTGAAAATCAGCTCAAAGTTTGAACTACGACGATTTTGCAGAACAACTGGTTCTGTTGCTATGGTTTGTGTTTTTGCTTATTTGGTTATGTAAATATGTTTTATACTTTCTGTCTAATCAATTTTATTTTCCTGTTATAGTTGAAACTCAGCCAACCGAATCCAGATGATCTTGGATATGTGGATTCTGTTTCAGTTCAGGAAATTGGTGGTGTCAGGGTGTGTTCAAACCTGAATGAGCTCTGCTGTCTTCTTTGTTCCACGTTTCTTGTTTATATTAGTTTATGAGAAAATATGCTATGCACTGACAATGGAAAATACACTGGTTTATTCCAACTATGGTATGCACTTAATTGATTGGCTTGATTCTTTTGTTCTTCCCATGTCTAAGTATGACAGGCAACTTCCTCTTATATTGATATGCAGGTGACTATTGTCAAAAATGAAGAGGCTGGAAATTCTGTGGCCGCTGTTGTTCTACGAGGAAGTACTGATAGTATACTAGATGATCTTGAAAGAGCAGTGGATGATGGAGTGAACAATTACAAGGTAATTTCTAATGTTCTGAAATTTTGCATGATCTTGAAGAAGTAATTTTCTGTTATTTCCCCATGATAGAAATCTCATATCAAGGGGAAATAAGCCAAATTTTAGCATACAAGTGGGTGCAAATGTTACCTTATAAGCTAATTATTTGAGCTTGAGTTGGACTTAAATTACACTTTTTTTAAGACCTTCTATCAATCTTGTAAACTCAGGTCTGCATGCCTGCAAATCTCAGGATTAATATTGCTTATTACATCTTATTGGAGGCATTTCTTTTAAAAACAATTTAATGCTTGAGCTAATTGAAATATGGATTAATTGTTTGGAGGCACTTTTTTAAAAACAGTTGAATGCTTTAGCTTATTGGAATATGGATTAATCCTTTTCCATGCAATTATGTATCAGGCCATGTGCAGGGATAGCCGTATTGTACCCGGCGCTGCAGCCACAGAAATTGAGTTAGTTAAACGGGTGAAAGATTTTTCCTTCGGGGAGACAGGGTACTTTTTTATTTTCCTTTTCACTTTCAAACAATGATTATAATTCTTGGGGATGCATTTATGTGGGTTGTTCACACACATCCTTCTTCCTTTCATACTAATTACCTGATGAATTTGTTTGTGTGATTTTGGCTTTTGGTAATGCTATTAATTATCTCGTATAGGGCTATAAATATCCTATTATTATTTTCTAAAGATTTTATATCATTTGCTGAATTCTTTNTATCTTTTAAGGCACCTCTAAACAAGTTCTATATTGAAGAGATGCACGAGTGGGTAAAAGAACTGTAAACTATTATTATTGTTCTTATTTTTGTTTTAAATAAATGTAAGGTTTTATTATGTTAAGTTCCATGTGCAACTGGTTATAAAGAATTTGAGACATCCATGACAAATTATACCACATGCTTTAACATACATTCATTGTTATATATTTGCATTTCATTGGCTACTAANCCTTTGGGATCATTAACCACTAATGTGTTATCTTCTTGGATATATCTGGCTCTATTTCAATATTGTGGCTCTTTTTTTATTATCCCTTGTATGATGCAATTTTTTCAATATCTTTTCTAACTGGAGGTATCNGGAAATATTGAGGTTAACATAAATTAAATATGTTCTAAAATCTATCTTGAGCCCAAATGTTTTTAGTACTGCAATTACTGTGTATTGTTATTTGGAAATATTTATGATGTCTGGGTATAGTTGCTATGTCTTTATGCTTCNGGAGTATTGTTTAACATTTGTGATGGGGTTAACTTGTTTGAATAGGTGAATTCATCTTTAGTATTGCCNATCTGGAACTATGTGTAGATCATTGTATCTTTTTGTAATTTACCGATAGAAGAATCCATATAAGTGAATGAATAAGCTAAAAGATAGTTAATCTCTCTAAGACATATTTTTTCTCCTTTCTCAAGTATTTTGTTCATTGCTTATTTGGTATTTGACATTTTAATGGAATTGACTAAACGTTTGCAATGGCTCTGTAGGTTGGATCAGTATGCCATAGCAAAATTTGCAGAAAGTTTTGAAATGATTCCTAGAACTTTGGCTGAGAATGCTGGGTTAAATGCAATGGAGATCATATCTTCGCTATATGCAGAACATGCATCTGGAAATGCCAAAGTTGGCATTGATTTGGAAGGTGGCTGTAAGGATGTTTCAACCTTGAGCATTTGGGATCTCCATGTGACTAAGTAAGCTATATTCTAAGACAGCATGTTTTATATGGTGGCAACCCCAAAGTTTGAGCGAATAATGAACTGTCTCTTCACTATTGTTTTGTAGCTTCCCTTGATAAGCTTTGTCTAATAAAAAATTGTAGACATTAAGAGCTCCTATCGTTGATGGAGTTTATGCATTCTTTCAACTTCTAAGATTGAAACAATTATATGAAATCAGAAATTATCTTCANATCACCTGAAAGACCAGTTTCATCTTATTGTTTTTTCTGTTCAGGCTCTTTGCTCTTAAATATGCTGTAGATGCTGCATGCACTGTACTACGAGTGGACCAGGTAATCAACTAATGATAATGTCTTTGCTGGTCATTTCCAGATTCCCCTGTCACATGTACCTCAGAAGCATATTTTAATTACGGAAACAAGCTTTGAAACACAGGTTTATGGTTAATAAATATAACTTGTGCTAATAGTATGCAGCTTTTGTATACTGGCAACTAAAATGAAGAATAGGGTACCATGATGCCATATTCTGACCTGGGATCTAATAATGAAGATTGAAGCAATGTTGGTTTGGTACTTACATAAGTGCACAAGGGTTCACATCGGGATAGTTAGTTATAATAGTTCAGCAGTCGAGTTGTATGATTAGAGAATTGAGTTAAACAATTGCAATCTTCATCCATTTCATCCTCTAGCATGACCCTCTTGTACTGATATAATGGGCACGTTTCCTATTCTTTGTGATTGATCTTGTACTGCTGTCATGGTGATTGTGCTTTCCACATTAATTTAGAAGTTCCCATCTCTTCCATCGTCTCTCTGACCTATAATTTCCAGAATCAAACTATCTGATTCTCACCCAGCTCATAATCTTCCAGATCAATCATGACCGTAGCAGGCTCCATTTTCATTTAACGAGCAGTCTCT
>NW_014543812.1:249134-260251 GCF_000741045.1 Vigna radiata var. radiata | reverse complement strand
ATATGGATGTTTCCATATATCATTGTTTAACTTTCAGAGTGTGAAGTTGGGGAGTTATGATTTTTATTTTATTTTTCTTCAGATTATCATGGCAAAACCAGCTGGTGGTCCAAGGAGAGGAGAGCAACCTGCAGGCGCAGATGAAGATTAAGTCCTANAAAATGCGAATTGATTATTATCTTGGTCATGTTTGTANCTCAACATGATGACTCGAATTTGACTTAGGCAATGTTTTATTTTATTTAGACTTTAGTAGTGGTGTTCTTCACAAAATTTTGAATTTTGTTTTTGCCATGAAAATACAAAGAGGTGTGTTCTGTAAATTTACGTATTTGTAGCCCTGTTGTGTGAGTGGTGATATTAATTTACTGATCATTATCGCCCTGGCCTTTGTTTGAGATCTCATATATGTAAGGTTTTTCANGTATCAGTTCTCTAGTATNAAAGCTGTTACTCTTGAAATTTATCCATTGAGAAAGAAAACTTCTTGGGTTTTTCATAGTGAAACCTGCTATAATTGCGTAGAATTGAAAGCAAACAGCACCTAAATTTATATTCTTCCTGAGGTTGTGGCCTTGTGTGTGTAACTACTGTCATCTCATCATGGTGGTACGTTATTTCTTCATTATGAGATTATTAGCACAATTATATGACTAGCTACAGAAATCGTGGTACTTTATAAGATTAGAATCTTCTCGTCACTTAAGAAATATAAAAGAATAGACGGTGAATTTGAAACTGAATTTTCCTGTCAGGATCTTGTATTTATAATAATTTTGGGTATATTATAGGTTAACTAAAACTTTTACGATAAATTTTATTTAAACTAATTATTCTAACACTTCCAACATGTCGAAGCATTCAAATTTTATATGTGCTTAGTTTGGAAACAAACTCACTGTAAAACATGATAATTTATTTTAGTGTTTAGTTATTTCATGAAAATATTTTCATTCACTTAATTTTACAAAAATTGAATTCTTGGAGGAATTATTTAAAACTATTTATTCTATAGCTTTTTGTTAAACTGAAACAGAAATTGTACGTAACAAGTTTAGAATAAATGAGTTCAATATAGGTTCTCTTAAAAGATTTTAGATATACATCTACATGGAATCATTTGATCCGAGTTTGGAATAAATAAGTTCAATATAGTTTCTATTAAAGATTTTAGTTATACATCTACATGTAAATCTATTAAAGATTTTAGTTATACATCTACATGTAAATCATTTGATCCGACAAAATCCATGCAGATTTCAATTTCAATGTTTTTAATCTTCTAATGAAATACTGAATTGGAAACAATGTTGAGAACAATTTGGTTATTATAATATGTCTTCATGAACTATATTTCACAACAATCTAATTCTTGGAAAAACTATTATACTATATAATTCAGAAGTGAGAGATGCTATTTATTTATAATAAGCTCCAACGAATGATTGAGGAACAATATTTTATTTCTTATTTTTCTCCAAGTAAAATATAATATCTTAGAGTAGATGGTCTATTTATGGGAGAAAATCAACTTAATTAGTATCATAATACATTTGTGAATACATTTGTGAATGGCAATAGTTCAACTAGAATTCTCATTACCATTTGTGAATGATAGTGAAAGACTTTATCAAGATGACTTCTTATGTGGTATTGGACTAGTTGTTTGAGTTACGAGATGATGACCTAATAAAAATGGGTTGATGAAAGGAATTTGGATTATTGAGAGAGGACAAAACTGTGTTTGGGATTGGATATACAAAAGGTTAAACCAAAGGCATATGGAAGACTTGTTAAGCAAAGTTAACATCTTGTGTGGAGAAATAAAATAAAAGAATATGTAAGACTTGTTAAGCAAAGTTAACATCTTGTGTGGAGAAATAAAATAAAAGAGTTTCATAAAATAAATGAAACTTATACATGTAATATTTTTAAATATCAAAAGAACAAAATCGATACTTGATTTAAGACAAAAATATTCTAAAGACGACACATTTGATAACTCAAAGTGAAAAATTTCTTGATCATGGAAAAACATCATGCACAAAACACACAACCAAAGGCTCGAGGAAAAATGGAAAAAATATGTTCAAAAATGGAATATGAAACTTTATTATTCAAAGAAAAAATTATTTTATTAATAAAATAATAAGCAGTAAGAATGAAATAGATTGATACCAATAATAAGGATTGAATAGTTTCAATTAAGTGTTTATTAGGAAATAGACTGATGTGAAATGTCATGTGAATTAATATAGGTAGTCTGATATAAAATATCGTGCTATACCATTTTGTTGAAATGCATTAGGATAGGTGGAATGATGAAAAGTACAATATGAAATTTAAAAAGTAGAAAAGGTAGAAGAAAAGTATTTTTTTGATATTTTCACTTTTTAAAGTCCTAATCACTTGGCCAAATTGGTTTAGACTCAAAGATATTCAAAAGTTTAGACCTATCTTTCAATAAGTAAATAAAGTTCAACAAAGAAAATGTTCATCAATGAAATCTACAAAATGTGACTTGACTTGGAATTCAAATGTCTGAATAAATTATAGAAAAAATAGAGTAACATTTTGTTTTATTTCTTTTTGGAAAAGAACACAAAATATATTTTCCTAATTGATACAAATTACATTCTAAGGCTTAAAGATTGTTAAGCTTAGGAATCACCTTTTGTAATTTTGATAAAGGTGGATGACCTAAGTCATCTTTTGAAAGCTAAAGAGATAAGGATATTAAACAAGACATTGATGTTTTAGTACCAAGATACTAGAATCCTCTAAATTCATGTTTTTCAGCAATAAATCAACTTATACCATGCTCTTGTGTAACAAAATAATTAGCATAAAAGATTATGACACAATTCAAATATTTGATTAATTGAGTTAAGGAAACAAGATTAAAAGGACAATTAGGGATAAAAATCATGCTTTATGTTTAAGAAGGGAGAAATGGAGATTCAACCAATACCCTATGAAGTAACTTTAAATCCATTGACTAACATAATAACATGAGTAATTTTAGGAAGAAATATAGAAGAAAATAATGAAGCATTACTAGAAGTATGATTAGGAGCATCTTAATCAATTAGCCATAAAATTTGACCTTGCAAGATTTGAGAAATGGTTTTTAACATAGTAGAATGGGTGAAAGATTATACTTGGTGACCAAACTTTAACTAGAGATACTATTAATATTCTTCGTAAGAGAAATTTGGCTCAACAACTTTAGATTTAGAAATATTGATTCCTTTACTAGGAAAGTGATGTGAAGAGTAACAACTTTTTAGAGTACGACTCATTATTCTACATATATTTTACAATATGTAGGAACTAATTTCTAGTAATATTCACTTTGCATAGTAAAAATTGATTGATTAATGTTCCGGTTGTTCCGTTGTCGAGTCCTCCTACATAATTACCTTCGTTCGTCCAGTCGTTCACACTTCTTCCCGGTCGTCTCCCTTGATTTCTTCTGTTCAATCTTTAACCTCCGTCCATCACGTCCAGCCGGGTACCTGCTAATGATACTCCAACGCTCAAGTCAATGTATGATCAAAGGGTAGAGATAGAAAGAGAAAGTAGATGTAGAAAGTAAATATGCATTCAATGTAACCAACTATCTTTCACCTTTGACCTATATTTACAGTTTTTGTTATGGACCTGTGATTAGTTAAACCTTAATTACGGCCCAATCATCGGCCCATCATTGTTAATCATGTTTTACCTTAATTTAATTTTAATGTTTCGTTCATCTCCACCATAATACTCATGCAAGTCCGTCCGTTTAGGGCGGCCGGTCCCACTGAAGCTCTTGCGATCTTGGAGATCTTAGCAGTAATGCAGATATTCGTGAAAACCCTTACTGTGAAGGCCGTTGTTCTTGAAACGGAGTTTTCTGGGGACGTCGGCGCTAGTGGGACCGTCCGTCATGTCCGGTCCCACATATCGAAACCACGTCCAGACGTCTATATTCGGTCCGTTCGGACCATATGGTACACAGGCCCAAGCCCTAGGCAACATAGTTGCCGTAGGGTTTTGCAAGTGGTCATTCATCCTGGGAAGTGGGCGTTTCCGTAAAGATGCTTTCGGGGATTGTGTTTCAGTGTTTGAAAAAATATGCCTATAAATAGGGGTCCCCCCAAGCCCTAGGCAACATAGTTGCCGTAGGGTTGCTGGAAGTAACCGAACTATCTGAGGAGCGGACGCCTCACCTTCCGTGAGGGTTTGTTTTAGGTGGGAAAAGACATGTGGAGTGTTCTTGGGGACTGTCATCACTGGGCAACCGTAACGTCTTTCGATCTGGGCCATTGGACATGATAGCCTTGGATGGTGAGGATGCGTTTCAGTTTTTCAAAACTTTTTCTATAAATAGGGGTGTTATAGAAACTGATCGTCATCTTTTCAAGCCTTTTCTCCTTCTTCATTCATTTTCCCCCAAGTAATAAAATGAAGTTCATTGCTGTTGAGTCTTCTTTGGAGTCATCAGGTCGCGGTGGTAGTGGTGGCACGTGGGTGGTGGCAGCGGCGAGGGTAGCCGTTACGAAGGTTATACCTCTACTAATTCTGCTTTCAAGGACGTTTCTTCTCCAGAAAGGCCTCCTCCGTCCGGGGAAGCTCCTCCTGCTATGGCCGTGGCAACCACTGGCAATAGCGGCAGTGGTCCCCGGACGCAGCCTCCGATTGTCGACGCGGATCAGATTTTCCACGGGGTCCCTCTTTTTTTATTGCGGGGTGGGGTGGGAGTCGACCCGGTTCCTCTGGCTCCGGTCGGGAGTCTACCAACGATCGACGATTATGATTGGGCCGACTTTGATGTAAATACGCAGGTGTCTGCCCTTTTGCCTATAGGTCTAGAAGATTTTATTAGTCGGTCTTATATAGTGAGGGATGAGGTCGATGCCCGGTTAATACGAGTAGCGGTCAGTCACGAGAACGAACGCGTGTGCCACGGGAAGGGTTCCGGCGTGGAAGATTTTTTCTTCGTTTATGCGACTTTCTTGGACCAGTTGCATATTCGAGTTCCTTTCACTAACTTCAAAATGGGTTTACTTCGCGCTTTGAACGTGGTGCCGACGCAACTCCATCCGAATGCGTGGGCGACGGTTCAAGCGTTCGGTGTGGTGTGTCTAGCTGTGGGCGTGTTACCCACCGTTCTCGCCTTCCTTTATTATTTTGACATTCGTCCTTCCCCGAAGGGGGGGGTGGGTGTCTTTGACTTCCGTGAAGGATCGGATACTGTTCAAGCCATACTCCAAGTCTTACAAGAACTTTAAAGATCAGTTTTTTAAGATCGTTATCACCGAGGCCGGTCGTCGTGATTTTTTTTACGAGGAAGGGTTTCCCCTTTTTCCTCTGTACTGGATGGAGAATCCCAAGAAAATAAAAGCCTACGTCAAGTACGACTTAGATATCGTCGACCTTTGCGTCGTTGATGTTATCGATACTCTTCCACGCCGCTTCCCTACCCGCAACCTGGTTGACTACCTTCATTTCGAGGATTGTAACTAGAGAGTGCTCGATATGTTATTAGTTCGATTTATAATTTATTGTTAAAGTGATAACTTAATTGAATTTGTTGCTTTCTCAGATATCATGGCTGCTCCGAATCCCCGCCAATCCAACTTCTTGATAGCCCAGAGGGGGTCTTCTAAGGCGCCCTCAACTTTAGAGGTGGCATTCTTCCTCCTCCTAAACGTCCCCCTCCTGCCGGCCGGGAAATGATTGTTGTCGTTCGACCTCCAGTGGGTGAGTCCATTCCCGAAGGCCTACCTGTGAGGGAGAAAATGAGCCTGCCTGGGGGTTCTCAACCTCTAGATGGAGAGGGCACTTCCAATCCCTCTTCAGTTCCAATCACTACGAGAGTTTCTCCTGTGGCAAGTATGAATCCCCATACTGAGGCGGCATCTCAGTCGGCTCCTACCGGAACATCTGTGCCGACTCACAGGAAGAGAAAATCTTGTAAGGAAGGAGATAGGTCGTCCTCAAAGAGGAACCGCCGAGAGAGTAGTGAGCCGGTCGTTCTCCTTCCGGGTGGAGTGTTTAGCGTTGATTATAATGTTGGTCGTCGTGTGGATTTCCACATGGGACCAGCCCATCGGGCCATTTTGGAATCGATGTCCGGGCCCACCTTGTTGGAGGCCATTTTTGAAATGTCGACACGAACCGCCTCGATGGTGGGATATCTTAGAGATTACGGCGATGTTCGGGGATCGGGGGAGGTGAAAGTCACACTGCTAAAGGAACAAGAAAAAACGACGACTCTTGAAGCAGACTTGGAGGCCTTGCGAAAAACTCGCGAGGAAGAAGAACAACGTTTAACTGAGGTTCGTCAGGAGCTGAGCCAGACTTCCACTAAGCTTAAGGAGACGACTGATAAGCTGAACGAGACGGCCGATTTGTTAAAGAAGCTCGAGCTGCCAATTCCGATTTGATTGAGGAGTGTAAGCAGCTGAAGTCGGCGGTCGTTGAACATAGGGAAATTGAACAGAGGCTTCAAGAGAGAACCGTCGTCTTGCATACAGATCTGAATGCCATTCAGGAGGATCTAAAGGCTGCGCGGGAGAGGATCTCAGAACTTAATGCCAGCGTGGTGACGGAACATGAAGAGGGATTTTATAAGGCCCTGCGACAAATTTATAGATATTATATGTAAAAAAAACACATATATATAAACATTTTTCTAGAAATTTAGAACAAAATTTTACCATTTATTAAGTAATTTGAAAAGAAAAAAATATATTCAACCACAAAAATAAGATTGAATCAAACTTATTTAAGAAAATATATCACAATTTCAAATTTGAGTCATGTAAATGCTCCATTAATGAGCCTTGTAAATGTTCCATTAATGTAGAGAGAAAAAGAGAAAAATTGTTAAGGATAGTGGGGAGGTGTAGGATATTTTTGAAATAAAAGAAAATGTGGAGAGATATAAAATATTTTTGAAATAAATTAAAATAGTGGGGAGGTACATGTCCCACTTGAGAAGGTGCAGGGAGCAACACCCTTCTTACAAAAGTAAAAAAAAAAAAAAAAAAAAAACCATAATTTCTAACGAGTCTTGCATTCCCTGTAACCAAATTGAAGTCCTAGAAATTAGGAATCCAATGAAAGAAAATCAGCTTAAAGGAATTATATAGAAAAATATAAGATTGACAAAAGAATAGACAAAGGTTATGATGATAGACAACTTACAAAAGTATAATATAAAAATACAATACATAATTAGTATTTGGAAAAACTCCTATTTATTTCAAAAAAATTACAAATACATGTTAAAAACTAGAAATAAGATAAGAATAAACTACTGTAAATACGAATACAAAATATGAAATTTTAAATATGTAACTCTATTTTTTTTTTTTTTTTGAATTACACTATTTTGAATATACAATCCAGAATGTATATCTGAATTGTGTAATTAAAAAACATATTTTAATTCTACAATCTAACGAATAAATTTTTGGATTACTTGATTTAAAATATATCTTTATATGATAATAATTTAAAAATATATTAAATATTATACAATCTAAAATATACTTTCAAATATATTTTTTATTATACAAATTAAAAACATATTATGTATATAAATGTTTTAAATTATCATCTTTAAATTTGGAAATATATCTAGGAATATATTTACAAATTATACAATTAAATATAATTATTTTAGTTCTGAGTTGCATATTTAAAATATAATTTTAATTATATAGACCAAAATATTTTCAATGGATGATTTTAATTTTTCTCAAACACCCGTGGAAATGTAGGAAGAATGTATGAAATTGCTAAAAGAAATAACCGTTATATATGTAACATCAAAATGTTATACCAAAGTTGTTTGTAACTTACAATTTTTTCCACGATTGAGAAAGAAATTTTAAAAGCGCAAGTTAAGCCTTAGTTACTGGCTCTTTAATTTAAGGTTTAATCATTCTGGAAGTCTCTGTGTTTTGGAGGAGAATCTCAATTTCGTCCCGTTCTTTTTAGGTTTCTCAATTGGGTCCCAATTTTCTGAAAATTGCAACAATTGGACCCTTTATGTTAAATTGGGTTCAACGACGTTAGTGTTTTATTGACGCGTAGGGCACATCTGTTTGATGTGTATATTCCTGTCATTTTTTTCATATTTTCTTCTGCTTTCCTTACCTGAATGATCATTTTTTTTCCTTTCCCCCACTAATGCTCTTTCCAAGCAGTTCATATCTTGCTGCCCCTGAAGTATCTTTAGAACTAAAGCCATTAAATTTATCATGGCTTCTTTGAATGGCATCAAGCCCGTTATCCCTAAGATCTTCAGGCACCACTTTGGAAGAATATGAAAGATCGGATGCTCTAGTAACCTTGTTATCATGCAATTGATCAGAAACAAAATCATTGGATGGTAAAGACATGATTTTGATTTGAGCATTCACAAAATTAGTTTCACAAAATGAGTTGCCACACTGGAACTCTCAATTTCATTGTCTTCATCATCAACATCAGAACCATAATTTCCAAGACCTAAAACATCTCCAGGAGAACTAGAATTAGTTTTTTCACTAGAACCATCATTTTCTACCCTCCAGGAGAACCCCCAAATCGGGTTCGTCCATCAACCTTCGCCACGTCACCAGGCGCCGCTGTCACTAGAGCATCGGAGTTCGTCTCCTTCGTCTCCATTATCATGTAACCCTGCAAACAAAAAGCCCCAAATTAGCGAACACTAAGCGCAGGAAAGATCGCCCACTCCAATACCTACAAAATCTGGAAATGCAATAACAACCTCCGTGTCGGCACTTCCCTCGTCGGCTTCGGCGGTCTCAAAATCCAGTGCGCTGACCAGAGGTTTCCTCTTCCTTGGAGATGAAGATCATTAGCATGACGTCTCGCCCGATCTCTTAGATGCCATTAAAGCTACCACGGAAAAAGGTAAGAGCTTTACCTCCACATCGGAGCTAGACTCCGTCAATGACCACCGTCGGGGTCAGTGGGTTTCTCCCCAGCCGTCACCTCTACGGCTACCATTCCCGTCTTAAGCACCATCATAAAAAACACCAAAACCCTAAGGCACGACCTTCACCACGCCAAATGCCGATGGACAACGCCTCACCATCACGCAACTGTTAGAGGCAGCTTCACAACCCAACAATCCTACTTTTTTCTTTTTTAAAAAAATATAAATATACACGTCAGACAGATGTGCCCCTACAGGTCAATTAAAAACTCATTTCAGCGTGCCACGTCAAGCACACACTAACGCCGTTTAACGGAAAAGGTCCAATTGTTGTAATTTTCAGAAAATTGGGACTCAATTGAAAAACCAAAAAAGAACGGGACGAAATTGAGATTCCCCTCGAAAATAGGGACTTCCTGAATGATTAAACCTTAATTTAATTTTAAAAAAACATCATTTTTCTCTTCAATTAAGTTATGCAAAATAGTTAATTAATTATTTCTCAAAAGAAAATGTCATTGAAAATATCTATTTGGTTGATAATGATAGTCCTTATCACATTTTCATTTATAATAAAAAATTAGTTACATATTTATTTTTGTACAAATTCCTTTTATCATTTGATATATTGAAATATTTTAAAGTTATAATTGTTTTAATGTGTACTTTTATATAAAACATTAATTATTAATTCAAAATTCAAAATTCATAATTCATGACAATTAATGATTTTAATTATCAAATAAATTGATAATTAACATGATAGTCAATAAATTTTAAAATTATGAGATGAATGAAAATTTTAAAATTCAAGAAAATATCACATGACATAACATCGTTATTTTATTGAATAAAAAAAATCACACAAACAACAAAATTTTACTAGGACAAAAACTATGGCAAGAGAAATAATGTAACAGTGTTTGATAAAAATAAAGGTTTAAACCCTTGGTCCTCGTATTTGTGTGTCAATCTCAATTGGGTCATCATTTTTTTTTAATCTCAATCGGGTCCAAAAATTTGTAAAAATGACCTAATTGAGCCATCTCCGTTAAATTATTACTGACGCCGTCTATACGTGATGACATGGTGCACCCTTCAAATGTTGACATGGCAGTATTATACTACGTGGAGTTTTTTTTTAAGATGACGGAGTAGTGGTGCACACGAGTCTATCTTCATCTTCCATCTTCTCTCATTTCAACAACCAGTCAGGCGAGATTGCAAGTCCTGATTGCCTTTACCTGATTGCCTTTACCAGATCGCCTGTACCACGCAAAACGAGCTCCATTACGTGCAACCAAACAACCATCCTTCACTTCCCCACGCGAGAAACGCACCAGAAAGGCGAGATCATCCCTCTGCAAATCTAACGAACCAGCAAAGGCAACAATAGTCGAAATCTGAAACTGTGAGACCTCGACGGAAATCTAAACTTAGACGACGGAGAATCTACTTTATAATTAATACGATCTGTTGTCTGGATTTAATGCGGCCACGCTTTTAGTTTGATCGTCTCTTCATGAATCACAAGTGGCAGTGGTAATAACTGTTACTAGTGGTTTTCATCAATTTGCTTTTCCCACGAACCTTTTTGGAAGTGATTTTATACTCTTTTTTTTCTCGTTGGTCTATTGAGTCTGAGATTTCCAGGAATCAAGTATAATGGTTTGTTAGATAATGTTTGCAAGTTTTTCCTTTTCTTTTTAATGGTTTGTTTTCGCTTTTTATCATGAATCAATTTAACAGGTGAATTGTTTGAAACTTTTTTTTAGGTTTTCCTCTAATGGAAATGGATTCGCGGTTCCATGGCACAAAACCTCCTCTTTCCATTTAAGCCTTCTTCACTCTCATCTCTCTCTCTCCCCTTTCAAAAACCCAAACACCTCTCCACCCCCTCACACACTTCTTCATTGCCTCTGCTGTCCAGCTTTTCCACCTTTAAAGTGTTGTAATAATATCATATTATTGCAAAAGAAACGTTTCAAAAACGGTAATATTCCAACAGTCAAATTCTTAAGTGCTGCAACTGCCAAATTATTTATTGTTTTTTATTGTCTGTTATTGATTTTATTCTTCCCTATCTCTATAAATAGAGAACTCTTTCCCCATTCCTAAACACACCAAAGTTCATTCTTTGTCTTCTTCTCCTAAAATTATCCTGGGTATAAACTCT
>NW_014543812.1:241485-246104 GCF_000741045.1 Vigna radiata var. radiata | reverse complement strand
TTCTGATAGCACTAAATTGATTTTAATCAATTATGTCCCTTCCTATGGTGTGTGTGAAAGTGCTAGAGACTGCATTATTGAGAGGCTAAACTTTGTTATTAAAATTCTATGTGGTGAAAGAATTTTAATTTAAACAAAGTTTTTAATGATTTTCATATCCCTTATGGGTGGTATATGATTTGCAGCATACACTTGATGAAATCACCTATATGAGTGTCGAGTGGGGCCGCTTGCATGAGATCTTGGCATGATCTCTAGAGCACTCATGAATACTGGGCACGCGCATGGCCTATTTAGCGCAACACAGTGATAACAACAAGGATTGTGGGGGTGTATTGTGATTGATAAACCTCTAATACACGTCAAGTGTCTTTGGTTCATATACCTTGCTACACCAACTACACTGTGTGTTAAGTTTCTTGATCTAAGACTTGCTCATATAGCTTGCTATACCAGCTCTGATGCATTACATCCTATGAGACCCAGGATAAAAAGTTTCTTTTCTTTTCTTTCAACTTTCTTTTGCAATAAGTGAGGGATTGTTGTAATAATATCATATTATTGCAAAAGAAACGTTTCTCCAACGGTAATATTCCAACAGTCAAATTCTTAAGTGCTGCAACGGCCAATTTATTTATTGTTTTTTATTGTCTTTTATTGATTTTATTCTTTCCTATCTCTATAAATAGAGAACTCTTTCCCCATTCCTAAACACACAAAAGTTCATTCTTTGTCTTCTTCTCCTAAAATTATCCTGGGTATAAACTCTTTATAGAGTTTCTTGCTAGTTCTGTGATCCTCAAATACATTTTGAGAAGTTCCTGTTGTATCCTGGGGGATTTGCGCAACACACCGCGGATAAGTCCTTAAGGACAGTGATCTACACGCCTCAGGAAATGCGGTTCGAGTTTTTGGTCAGTATTTTTTACTACATAAAGATTGCATCTTTTTTTTTTTTTCAGTTTCATCTGAAAAATACCACTTTTACAAACATACAAATAGTTTGCTTTCTTTTCCTTCCCACCTTCTAATTTTCAACCTTACCACTTTTACAAACATACAGAATGAAGGATTTTCTGGATAAAATCAAAATGCCATACGAGGAACAACTGATAAAATCTCCAATTTCGGATTTTCATTTTCATTGCGTGAGATAGAAAATCAAAGCAAAGGAGAAGAAGAAAACGCCCAAAGATTGGGGTTCTCTGCAAACCGAATCAGAGATGGGGAAAAAGAAAGGTGCTTTCCCACCGAGATTAGGGATTTACGAGTTTGTTGATCAAGTTATGATAGAAGGGTCAGAGGGGAAAAAGATGCAAAAGGCGCCATCGTGG
Source organism: Vigna radiata var. radiata (assembly GCF_000741045.1). Lineage (NCBI taxonomy): Eukaryota > Viridiplantae > Streptophyta > Magnoliopsida > Fabales > Fabaceae > Vigna > Vigna radiata. Next base: position 244,770 of record NW_014543812.1, on the reverse strand, counting down.
AAGTAGATAAGTAATGCGAGCTTGGCATTTTGGAGTGTGAAATTGGGACGGTATAGTCTGGCAGTGGCGACGACGAGTTTGGAAATGACGATAATGAAGACAACGTTGATTTTTGGATTGAAACCAGAAAATAAATAAATTCCTAATACGAAAATAAGTGAACATGTCATAATATTTTAAATAAAATAAAAATGCCACGTAATAAAATATTTTGAATCAGCTTATTAATTATGAAACATGTCAGCATCTTTCAACGTTATTAGTGAAAACTTAACGGAGAGGACTTAATTGATTCATTTTTACAAATTTTTAGACCCGATTGAGACTAAAAAAACGATGATCAAATTGAGATTGATACACAAATACGAGGACCAAATGAGGGTTTAAACCAAAAATAAATATTAAAATCATGTTTGACGAATATAAATATCACTCCTATCAACACAGTTAGTTGAGATACTATGATGCTTAAAATGAGTTTCATTTTTTTTTTCTTAATGAAAAAAACAAAAAATAATGCCCAAGTCTTTAGAAAGGGACAAATACTACTAAAATATCTTGAAATATCCAAGAGACTACATCAAAGGCGATAAAATTTATGACCTTATCTACTTGTAAACCAAATTTAAGCTGTGCCAAGAAGAATAAGAAAATGTTGTGTTCTTGGTCCTCAATGCCAATAGCAGCATGAACATGATGGCTTTTAGTTTACTTTTTTGCTCCACTCGTTTCATTCCCACACCCTTTCTTAGTACTGCCACAAACCTTCTTTCTCCACAACACAATTGTGCCAGTTTCATTCCCCAGAAGAAGCAGTGTAAGAGAGAGTTCCCTCTCCCTGCAGTGGCTTCAGTCCCTTACGAACCCATCAACTTTGAATACCTGCAAGAGGAATTCAGTGGGCATGGAGTCACCTTTGAAGAAGCTTGTGGCAGTTGTGTTGTCAAGATGGAGCTGAGAAATGGAAGCACTGTGACCATGATGTTGCCAAGTGGATTGATCACCTCGTACAAGGCCCTCATGTGGCATGGGGGNAAGGTGGAGTTGCTCCACACTTCTGTGTCAGAGGGAGAGAATGGTGATCCTTTAATTCAAGGAGGGGTGTCTTTAAACTTCAATTTTCAAACTGATCATGATGGTGAACTCTCTTGGTCTCCAACAAATTGGGTTCTCCATAAGATTCATGGCAAACCACGGGAATCCATTCAGGTCTGTTTTCTAGTAACTCAGTAGTAGACTGTGTAAGAGATATCTATATTCTGAATCAATTAGAGATCATTCTAAATAGGAAAAAATATGTTTTTAGTCTTCAAAATTCATCTTACTCAAATTTTCATTTAGTTTGTTCTCAAAACTTAAAAATAAATTAATATTTTTAACCTATTGCGTTAATTTTTTTTTAATGTGTTAAACATATTTTAGGATGAATTTGAATTGTTCAATGTGTTTTTGATAAGTTTCAACGTTAGTTTAAAATATTATTTAACAAATAAAAGAAAATTAAACGTTGTTAGCTTAAAAACATTATATTTATTCAATTTTAAAATTTGAGAATCAAAATTTAAAATATAGACAAATTTTAATTTTATATTGAAATTTAAGAATTGAAAATATATTTAACATTTTGTAAATATGACTTGTCTTGTAAATATGACTTGCAAAGTGATTATTATAAAAGTAAAATGATTCACCTTATGAGAATTTATGATTGAGATGGTATGATAATTCTTTACACTATCAGTGTATTTGATGAAATTTGTATTTTGTTCTATTAATTGTTTGTACCTTGATTCCCTCGTAGAAACTTCCCTTTGGATTATCACACGAGTTATAGCTGGCTTGTTTTAGAAAAATTAGTCTTGGAGCTTAGTTAATGCCAGATGATCAAGCTTCCATGCGTTGCAAATAGATACTTAAGTTCATTTTCCCTCATAATTCCAATTCATTTATCCTAAAAAAATATGTATGTTTTAGTAGGGCCTTTTCTGTTCTTACATTTTCTTTGTAATAATAACTATTTACTGAAGACATCTTGAGGATATCTCATGCAGGTAGAATTAGCAACCAGAACACCAGATGACAAGATTGGATTAAGATACATAGTGACTTTGGAAAAAGATACCTTAAACTCAGAGCTTAAAATCTCAAACAGAAGGTCTTTACCCCTTCAGGTGACAGGGTCAATACTGAATCATTTGACACTAAGCTCACCAGAAGCAACTTATGCAATAGGGTTAGAAGGATCAAGTTACTGTAGCATACCCTTGTTTGAATCTGAGTTTATGTTGAGTCCTAAAGATTCAAGCCAAGGAGAAGGCTTTGGAAAAGTATTTCCTCAATGGAGTACAAAAAGTGAGAACAATGGATTAGAAGGTAGCCAGGTAAATAATGAAGAAATAGACAACTACAAGCAGTTAAGTGAGGAACTAAGTCTTCTGTACACAGAAGCCCCGCGAAGTTTCACCGTGATTGACAGGGTACGCAATCATCATTCACAACATGTGGAATAAATATTGATAAATATACTTACACTTAAACACTTCTCACATATCTTCATTCAGTTTCTTGGTAAAATTCAGTAACAGATTGGAGCTAACACTTTTGTTATCAAGTGTTAATATAGGTAAACTGCATTGTTGTTTCATTTTAATTAGGATTAAAAATGCTTTTTGATCCCCATGAAATTGGAATTCGATCTTTCTTTTAAATTTAGATACACTTTAATCTCCAAATTTTAAAAATAAAAAAATATAATCTTTTTAATTCTAAAAGATTAATTTTTCAAGTTTGTTAAAGAGTATTCTAGATTAACATTTGAATTAGAATATGTTATAAAATGGTATAAAGAACTAAAAAGTCATTCTAAAATGTATTTGATACATTAAAAAACAATTTAATACAGTTAATTAAGAGTACTATATCTATTATTTTTAATGTCTGGAGATGAAAATTTTAGACAAGAACCAATTTCAATTTTAAATCCAAATTTAAATTCAACCCTTTTTTTAATTAAGTATCTCATCCAAAATCATTGGTTTCATCAGGGTAGAAGAAACTCAGTGTCGGTTGGAAGAAGCGGATTTGATGAAATGTATCTATTCAGTCCTGGCTCACGCGTTGAAATTTACAGTAAATATTCCTACATATGTGTAGGCCAAGCTTCCATCCTCAAACCAATAATTATAAGTCCTCAAGATGTTTGGAGAGGTGAGCAGTTTATATATAATCCAAATCTTGATGCGTAAATTTGCTTTTGCTATGAATAGAAAGACACATAAGCATTAT
>NW_014543812.1:232840-240175 GCF_000741045.1 Vigna radiata var. radiata | reverse complement strand
TATATATATATATATATATATATATATATATATATATATATATATATATATATAATAGTGTTCATCCTGACTGCAAGAAGAGCAAAAAAAATGCCATAAACTAATTTATGCTTAGTCTTTTGAAATGGCTTTTCCACGAGCACTGTTTCAGTACCATTTCCCCTATCAGGGCCAACCTCGGAAGGCCTCCTCTGCATATCAGAGTTACCAAGATTGTCATCAGTTGATGGGACTGACTCCGGTCCACCTTGAGACTGATCATCACAGTATAAGCCTCCATTCTCTTCAGAATCACACTTGGCGAGATCTGCAATACCATTTTGATCATATTCTGAAAAAGATGCTGGACTCCACATAATATTGCCTGATGATAGACTCTTGATCCTTCTATTCGGAGCAATCTGAAATCTCATCATTTGGGTCTTGAAGAGAGTGAATGAGCTTTCTAGGAGTCATAAAAATTTTGAAGTTCTCCTCCGTGAGAGATTTCTGAGTACAGAAACGAGTACACTCTGTTAGCTCTTCGGAACAAAAAGAACTGTTATTGTAATGACAAACATACCAGCATAGGACATCATTGAAGTTTCAATTAACAAATAAAATGTGATTTGTCTGTACTGCCATAAAATTGGCAGCTTTAATAGCCTGCTAAAAAATATGTTTACATAAAGTTTGAACTGGTATGGAAAGAAAAAAGCTTAAGCTAAGTAATGAAAAAATATAAAATCTGACACCAAATAAAAGATAAAACTGATTTTATTATTCCAAATCATAAAAAATACATTCTCATTCTCATTCTTATTTATTTTCTGATTGTAATAATCTAATTCTCCTAAAAAATAAAATAAAAAAAACTAAATAAAATAAAAGATTATACATTTATTTTATCTAATTTGGAAAATTTTACAAACATCTTTTCTAATTACAACATATCCTCCAAATTCATAATTTAAAAATTCTACTTTTATTTTTTTTTTTCTGGGCACCTACACCCCCAAACTGATCTCTGGTTCTTCTCTATTCCAACCTAACCCCAAACTGATCTCTAGTTCTTCTCTACTCCAACCTCTCTCCGCATCATCATTAAAGTTTACACTCTCTTCAATCTTGACATTCATCCCTTACCACCAACACTTACTGATTTTTACCCATCCCTTGCAGATTTCTATTTCGGACTATGGACAACGCCTGCATAAAAAATGTTGCTCTATCTTTCCTTCACTTTTCACGAGGTTCTCAGCAACCACGAACAATACCTGAACTGCTTATGGAATCCTTTGTTTATTAGATTGTCTTTCAATAGATTGTTTGTATGTTTATTCATCTTCAACCCTCTTCAATTTTTACTCTCTTATACAACTTTGTTGAATCCTCGTGACTTAAGCGGAGGGCAAACTATAGTGATTATAGACAAATTAATTATGTGGTGATTAGTTTTACAAAAAGAAAAAAATATACGTGCTGATAAAATTTTTACTCCTTAACATTTATTTCAAGGAATAATCACTAACAAAATATCTTCGTTGGGTCATGCTTTCTTCATTAAGATTATTTTAAAAAGATATGTTAACTAATATTTGTAGAAAGCAATCTAATACTTTAACTAGTGGACAGGTAGGGATATGAGAATATTAAAGCTCCATAAACTATAAAGCAACTGGGAATTGATCAATGTGGCAAAGTGCAGTACACGCCAGTTTGACTCACTTTGGCTGGCATTGGAGAGTGGTGCCTTGGGGGCTCCCCGCATCTGATCGAATTCTACCCAAGGCAATGGATTTGAGAATATAAAAGCTCAATAAACTATAAGAATTGGTTATGCAATATGACATTCAACCATTTCAAGTTAACAAAGCAAGGGAAGGAAAGAAACATTTTGGAAATGGGTACTTGTAAATGTTAAATTGTGAGTGAGGGTATCCTACATCATAGTCAATTTTATTACCAGAATTTTAATAAAATCTAATTAATATCTGATAAACTTACTCGAGGACTTTTGCTAGCAGTTCTAGATGCTCCACGCCAAGGACTTTTGTGCGTGAAAACAATAAACTCTCCTGTTAAATCTCGCCCTCCATTAGAAAATTCATGATCCATAGTGTGCTCCAAAGAGGCATTTCCATGCCCTGACTTTGAGAACAAACCATCCTTGGGAGACACATCAACCTCTCCATTTTCAAGACTCCAAAGCTTCCTATTCACACTCCTTCGCTCGTAGAAGTTTTGAGAAGGCAGACTAGTTAAAATGGGAGACCCAACAGGGGATGCAAATCTATTGAAGAAGTCCAAGGTACTGGTACGTGACTCAGGGGAAATAGATGATGGAGAACAGTCTCCACCAGAAAAACTTTCTCCCTCCATAAAGTCTTTCCTACTTAAATTTGAACCCGTCACAGTAGCAGAAGTCTTCACACCTCTTGATTTTTTATCAGTCAAAATCACCTTAGCTGTTTGCAAAGCCTCAAATGCAGCTCCTTTGACATATGCCATTTTGTCTGATTGAGCTAGCTCCATCACCTCAATTATCTGTTCAACCTCTGAAAATATGCTCCTGCGATCTAGACATTTCATCAAAAAGTTCACCATTTGAATGGCTACAAACCGCTTCTGAGAATTTCCCTCCAAAGGCTCACCGCCAGCATTTAGTATTCGCAATCCAGATTGTATGAGCAATCTAGCATAGGCTTCAACAATCAAAGCATTACGCTTCGCCAGGGTCATAACAAGACCCATGTGTGAATTGGTTTGAGTAGACTTTCCCTCCAATGCCGCAGCAACATTCTGGCAAACCCTATGAACCATCTCATCTGAGGCAAAACGCCAATTATCTTAATCCACAAGAGCCTTCAAGCAAAGGGCTGCACCACATGCCAAACTCTCTTGAGAATTTGAGAGAGAATCTGAAAGGGGCTTATTAAGAGAGTGAATTATTTGCCTCTTCTTCTCTTCTGGTGTTATGGGGTCAATTGCATACCTTGCTATGGCTGGAACAACCTTTGAGCACGCCTGCTGAAGTGCAAAAGAGCCTACACTTGAAGTTAAGGTCTGAATTATGGATTGCATAATAATGTCTATCATGAGAACAATCTTGACTCCATGAACTCGAGCAAGAACCTCGTAAAGTGAAATTGTGAATTCTCCAGACAAAGAACCAGTTTCCTTGGTCTCGAAAACCTGAGCAAGAAAGATAGGAATTGTCTTCATGTCCAGATCTTTCACATACGACTTCAATGCTTTCATTGCAGATTTGCGACTATTTGCATCTTTGTCAAGATTTTGGATCTCTCTTTGGAGCATTGGACTCCAACTCCTTCCCATTATGGAGCTAAAACAAAGAAAACAATTCCATAAGCAACAAATAACAAGACTACAGACAATTACAAAACCACAATGAGCAAAAACATAAAAATATGCATCTCATTTTGGATATCCCTATAGCAGAAAACACACCCCACCTCAATTCACTACATCAACAATTTGAGTCAAAGTTCACGGATTTTCAAGAAAAAAATAAAGGTTAATCTTACAATTGGGACAGTCAAAATTCGAAGCGAATGATAAACTAAACAATTTGAATTAATGTCTCACAGCAAACTGAAAAATATACCAGTCCTCTGTCCAAACTACTAAAAAAGAATCTCCCTCCTTGGGGAATAGAGCAAATTGAAGCCGTGCAACAAATAAAAAAGATAGCCCAAAATCCTCCTGCTCTTAAGATTCCTGGTGATGGAAACATAATTCTCCAAACAGATGCAAGTGATAGATACTGGGGAGCAGTTCTGATAGAAGAAATCCATGACAAGAAATTCTATTCTGGACATGCAAGTGGACAATTTAAAGAGGCTGAGGTCCACTACCACACCACATACAAGGAAGCTCTTGCAGTAAAAAATGGAATAAAAAAGTTTGATTTCCACCTCAGAGGTTTTTAGTTCGAAGTACAGATGGACAACTCCTCATTCCCAAAAATCCTTGAATTCAAAAACAAAATGCCTCCAGACCCTCAGATATTGAGACTCAAGGATTGGTTACCAAGACTCACAGTTTCCCTTTGATTTTCATGGTAAGACCTTTACCTAATTGTGCCAAAACCCAAAAGCTTTATCCTCCAGGGTTATCTCCCAGAACCCCAAAAGATATTTTGGATTATGTTAAATCCAGATACTTCTTTTTCCTGCATGAGACACTAAAATTTAAGGTCATTCATCCCACTGCATTTGATCCCACAAACCCAAACAGAAATGTTTTTGATCTATTCTATGACATTGGATGGGATCTTTGTGAACCCTCATTATGGGCAATATGATGCAAAACAGTACAATATCCCACTCCCATTGCCTTGCAGACAAAAAGGGCCTATCAAATTCTGACAGATCCTCTCAAGCATGAATTTTTGTTTTGGACTGTACTCGAATGGTTTAGTCCTATCACCTGGTGGAGGTTAGAATTGGAACAAATACTTTCATATCAGGAAAATCAGAGAAAGACAAATGCACAAGCATTAGTCTCCATCTTTATTGTCTACAGGCCCTATGCAATCAACCCCTCTGGGCAATTATTCTCACAGAATCATGCTTATACTTGGGGAACTTTCGAAGAATATCCATTAAACGACAGCTATAAAAGGCAATTAAAAAGACATCTTCAAGAGACTAATCTCAGTGGTCATTCCCCTCCAAACAGGCTAATTCCATCTAGTTCCGGAAGCCGACAAATCACTGTTTGCTCAGAGTATCATATCCCAGCACAATTGTTTCAGAGAACTGAGGATCTGGTATCTCCTGAAGCAGAGGAAAGTCCAAATGACTTGATGGATGAAGATTCAGATGACCTCAACCTCTCTCCAAGTCATGAGCCTATCTGTAAATAATAAAGCCACTACAGACCTATTGTACTATAATGGTCCCAAATAATGTTGTAAGATATAGTGGACCCAATGTAATCTAGATAAGATAAGATGATGTGTGTAATCTAGAGTGTGACATGTAAGATAAGGTTTGTTATCAGGATAAGGTGGGCCAAAGGTAATCCACATGAGCCAATTACCTTAGGGAAAATCCTTATCCCATAAGATGTAAGATAAGGTTTGTTATCCTCTTCTCCTCTATATAAGGAGACATCATCCTTGTAAAGAGGCAAAAGCAACTAAATAAGATCCTTTGAGTTTCTTCAACTACTATGAGTTTCTAAATATCTCCTCTTCTCTCTCGAAAATCCTCTTCTTTATTATGTCTTGGTTCTAGAAGATTAGAGAAGGCAAGGAAATGGCTTATTTCAGAGTAAGTATGCTCTGCACTTGCCTCTATAAGAGGATCTTGTGCATCAGAAAGCTCCGAATATAAGGCATATTTCAGAGTAAGTATGCTCTGCACTTGCCTCTATAAGGGGATCTTGTGCATCAGAAAACTCTGAATATGGTCCTTGAATACCATGATGTGTCCATAAGGAGGAACAATGTAACATTCTGGCAGGCCTGAATTTCCAGGTGCTCTTAGTGAGCTAGATTGCCGCGTTGTTACTATCTTGTGCGGTAGATAATAAAGTATATTCTGATGGAATCATTGGAAAAGGGCTTAAAAAAGAATGATGATAGAAGCCCAAAGTACTATGAATCCTTTGGTTATGTTGTATTATCTCCGACACGAGACCAAATGGTATTAAAGCCTAAAGGAAAGCCAATTTCCTTCCTTGTCTTCTCTAAGAACAGGAACCATGATATAATATGGATATGGGTGAGTAGAGAGAGATTTTACAACCCATGGAAACACCTATAGAAAAGGAAAGCCACCGATCATCAGGCAAGAAACCACGAAACGCACCCCAAACGCAAATCAAAATGCTACCGTAGTGGCACCCACAATCAAGAAGAGGCGTCGCGCCTGAGCCACCGAACCTAGCCTACGCCTCCATGTGAGAACTAAGCCAGACCAAAGAGAATAAAAAAGGAAAATCAACGCTCCCCGGATGTGAAAATAGTTGAAATCAGAAAACAGAGGAAGAAGAAGGGTTCCTTTTTAGACTCTTCAAGGTTCATCAGAAGACAACCCATGATTTTTGAAGCATTCTCGGGATCAAAATTTTTAATCTTGGAAAGACATAGGATAACATCAGACCGAAAGGAAGGAGCATAATTTTAAGGAATAGTGATTAGAAAAGTGAAATCCGAGGACAGAGAGCGAGCGAGGTGGGACACGGTGAGTGCATAGAGTAGAAAGGTCAAAATTGAGGTTGTTTGGTTTGTAGGTGGTGAATGGCGCAAGAAGACAAACCCACATCTTCACTTATGCACCCATCTTCCTCGTACACCTTCCTTCTCAACATCATGAGCAAAAGGAGAACTTGGGCATGTCTTTTTTTCTTTGTCTATGGAACCCTTTTGGCTTCTTCATGGAATTTCCTCCAATCCACGCTTTCTTGGTACAATCTTCAAGTTCAGTCCTCCACCTCCGCCTGGCCAGCGCTCTACGCCTCCGTGCTTCTCGGCACCGTCTTTGGGCTCCTCTCCATGGTGGCAACTCTGATGGTTATGGTTCCGGCTGTGCTGGTGATGTGGATCACAGTGGTGGTGCTGTTGGCCTTCTTTGGGAAGCCTAGGAGGACCCTGGTGGTGGAGGGAAGGAAGATCACGGGGGAGATTTTCGGGAAATGAAAAGGCTGACTGGTGAAGACTCCAGAAAAAGAGAAATTTATGTGGAATTAAATTTAATACACGTCAACTTAAATAAATCACAACTCAACATTTGCAAATGGTGTTAGTTTAAAATTAATGGAGAGAGTTTAATTGCTTCAATTTAACAAGTATTTGGACTCAATTGGGACAAAAAAAAATATGAGGACCTAGTTGAGAATTGGGTACAAAGAGGACCAAAAGACATATTTAAACTATATTTATCTGACCATCCCTAAATTATATTTCTTCATTATTTAAATAATGTTACATAAACATATGTTACCTTTTTAATTATTTAGTAATATTACTTCATGTAAAAAAATATTATAAATATAAAAAATAAGAAGTTTTACCTGTAATAAAAATAAGTTCCGCATTATCACTATGATTTTGTTCATTTAGAGATGATTTGGGAAAGAGTGACTGGATGAATTTAAGAGGATTTGAGGATAAATCTTTTAGTTATTTATTGGAGTGGATTTGGAAATAAGTGACACTGGACTTGAAAGCAAATTTTGTGAGAATTAACGTAAGATTTGATCGATGTGCAGATAAAAAAAATTGTTTAATTGGTAAAAATTAAAGTTTAACAAAATACCCCTAATTATTAAAGTAATCTAAAATGATAATTTTAATGTTATATTTAATTGTAAAAATTTTATAAA
>NW_014543812.1:228867-232720 GCF_000741045.1 Vigna radiata var. radiata | reverse complement strand
AAAAAAGTTTCAAGCACTCTCTATGCTACTATTCTCACAATCTGCATATTATCTCTCTCCTCTGAAACTATGTAATTAAAAACCGAATCTATGCCTCTAAAATGTTGTAATCAAATACAATGGTGGAATCGAATCCAAGATATAAAGGAATCGATTACAACATCAAATTTGTGTATTTTAAAACCCTTGAACCGAATCCATCACGACGAGTGAGGGTAAAATCACATTTTTACTCAAATTTGAGCAAATACTTGATATAAATAAAAAACGATCATCCCGCAAATTCCTTTGAATCCTTCTACGTATTTATTTTGAAATGAACACAAAATTCACTTTAAATCGTCGCTCGCAAAAATGTGTAAAGAGTACATTCTCTTCAAGTAAATACAATGTACAAGTTTTAGTTGCTTGTTTACACCCTCCTACATCATTACCTTTAATACTTTTGCATCTTTTTTTTTTTTTCTTTTTATCATGTTTTTCTATAACTTAAATTAACCTCAAGATAAATATATACTGTATAACCTTTCAAAAAATCTCATAATAAATTTATGAGTAAATACTTTTTTTAATCAAAATCAAACTACAATAATAATATATTATCGGAAAAAAGAACTTTTAATAAAATAAATTTTTAACAAATAATCGAAACCTGAGTGAACAAAATTCTTTGATCATTTTGTTCTATTTTATTGAATTATAAGTGTCAATCTTGAATATTATTTGAATTGTAAAAGTAATGTGAAATCATGTTTTTTTATTAATGATATCTGTTTTAACACATTGACGTCAGGCTTTAACTATATTTTTTATGACTTCAATGGAAGTTTATTAATTGAAATTGACAATATCAAGAAACTCTTAGATATTTGGTATAATCTTTCAAAAAATGTCATTAACAAATTAAAGAATAAACATTTTTTTTTATTAAAGTCAGACTATGATGATAATAATTTTAATAAAAAAATACTTTTTTTTTTATCGAAAGTAAAACTTTTAATAAAATAAAATTATCAATAAATAATCAAAACATGGGTGAACAAAAAACTTAAGCGCTCATTTTGTTTTTTCTTATTAAATTACGAATGTTATTCTTGAGTTTTATTTGAATTATAAAATTTATGTAAAATCATGTTATCATTAATAACACGATTATATTGTCTTAATTTACATAGTTATCATGGTTATTTTTTTTATGGAATCTGATTAGGTGAAGTGTGACAATAATGTGAATTAAGACAATATTAATACTTATTTCTTGACATTATCAAGTAATTATTAGTATTTTGAAGAGTGTCTTACTAAGGTCAAGGTGGTGGAAAATTTAACTTCACATTCAATTCAAATGATATCATGTTCAATTTCGATATAAATATTGTTAAATATAATTATATTGCGATCCATTTGTGAAGTATATAATTAAGATAAAACTAAGTCTCAAATATATCTTTAAAGTACTACAAAATAGAGATTTGACTACATAACTGATAACCGTCTAAAGACCGTTATTTTCATACTTGAAATTCATAGCAAAACACACTCTTTATGACTTAGAATTAGCTTGAAATCATGCAAAATGCTTATGTTAGAGAGAAAGACAGTCAAAGTGGGTTTTCTGGGTTTTATGTTTGGTTTTCCCTTGTTTTGACAGGAATTATCAGGGTTTGACGAAGGAAGTGAAGGAAGAGAAGTGTTGGATGCAAAAAAAGGTGGAAGAATGGAGCAAAGTTGAATCGCAGCTACCGTTGGGCGGTGAGAGCATCGCCGGGCGGTGAGACCTTCTATGATTACACTGCCAAGCGCTTAAAGGGAACGCCAAGGGGTGAGGATGGAATTGTAGCTACCGCCAGACGGTGGACTCGTTAGAGGAATGCAGAGAGACCGCTCAAGCTGCAGCGCTGAGGGGTGTTGATAGCTGCATCCAGATGCCGAATGTAACACAGATGCGCAGGATTTGATTCAGCGGAGGTAAAATGATTTCTGGCAGCGAAGTTGGTGTAGAGGGAAGAACAAGCATGAAGTGACTTTCGGTGTAGAGAAGCTGGCAATGCATTTCAGCAGAGTTTCTCATATATTCCAAAAGTGATTACAATGGGTGTTGTCGTGAATTTATAGAGAATTCACGGAGCATGTGCGTGGCTAATGATAAGCCTGGATTCGTGGATCTATTGCCACGTGGAACAAGCAATGGAAATGTTGAATTTCTAGAAGATGCGTGAAAGCCTATGCTACACGAGACACATGTGCTGAAATGTGAAAGAAAGGGCCACGGGATTGCTTAGCAAAATGGAGGGGTGAACTCAGTAACCTTTATTCTTCTACTAATTGGACTTTGATTATTTGATGGGCTTGGGCCCAAGTCATCATCTCCTCCCCATTGAGAAGGTTTTGTCCTCAAATCTGGTGGATCGTCTTTATTATGAGGACTTATTGTTGTTGGCCCTATGTAAGTTCCTCCGGGGTCAAATGTGAATCTGCAATAAGCATCAAACATATCACTAATTAGTTTTAATTGGAGAAGGTGGTGCTTGCTCTTCTCCTAGTTTTTTTCTTTGATTTTCTTGCTCTTCTTCCTTTCTCTTTCTTTCTTCCTTTTCTCTTTCCTCTTGTTCTCTTGTCTCTTGTTCTTTTCTCTCCTGCTCTCTTTTCTCTTCTTCTTCTCTTTCTTTTTGCTCTCTTTTTCTTCTCTCTATTTCTATTATTCTTATCTCTTCTTTCTCTCTTCTCTCTTTTTCTCTTCTTTTCTTATTCTCTCTTCTTCTCTTCTTCTCTCTTCTTCTCTTTTTAATCTCTCACTTCTATATTGGCTTGTCTCTTCCCATAACCTCTTAAGATTTTTTAGAAACTCACTTTCCCTACGAGAGAGCCCACTTAAATTTTGAATGAATGTTTTACCTTCTCTAATAAGCTCTCTCATAAGTTCTAAGTTTTTTTGAGTTTTTGGAGGCACAAACGTTCTTCTCAAACAAGCTTTCAATTAATTCCAATTATGGATGGGGGATTTTCTACATGTCCTAACATGGTATTGTCTTTCATCCCACCACTCTTTTGCATGTTTTTCAAATCTAGAAGTGTAAAGATTAAGGATGTAAGGTTCAAAATCTATAGAATAATAGGATTCAGATTTACTTCTGNTAACCATGAAGAAATGCATGTCATCAATTTCCTTTTCCCAAGCTAGGTATGTTAATGCACCAATATCCTCACCAAAGAATGGAATATTTTCCCTAGCTTGTTTATACAAATTATNCTCAATCCTATCAAACTCATGAAATGAACAAGTCTTCCTTCTAGCTTTGTCATGCTCTCTTTTAATGTCTTTGTAANTAAGTGGTTTATCAAAATTAAAATTCCTAGAAGAATATCTTCCAGACATTTTATGAATTTAAAAGTTTTCTTGAATTAAGGACTAAAAGATTTCACTTAAAAGCAATATTCCAGGTAAGAGAGGTGAACCTAAAAAGGTTACTTAAGTATCAAGTCTTGCCTTGCCAAATATGCTTCTAGTTACTAACTAAGAATCCTTAAGTCAAAATCACCTTTAAATTCACCAAAAAGTCTAAAGACAACAATTCAAACACAAAAATAAAAACTAAACTCTAAAGGCAGACTTCTAAGGCTACCGAGACGCTTTGCAAGAAATGAAAAAGGTGAAGTCTCCTAGGTGAGACTTGGAACTTTGGAACCAAGACACACTCACTGATATGATCATAGATGGGGCAATAATGAAGAGCTTTTAGAGTGACAAATAGAATAAAAAAGAGTAGAATAGGTTTCATGGGCTTGCATTTGCCTTTTTTTTTTCTTTTCGTTAGTTATATAGTTGAATAAACGCTTATAAACCCTTCTTTGC
>NW_014543812.1:217721-228427 GCF_000741045.1 Vigna radiata var. radiata | reverse complement strand
TATATAAGAAGCCTAGGGGGTCTCCTTTGTACACACACCTCTGAATTGAATGAAATTTTGAGTTGAATTGCAATTTTGCATTCCTCTTAGAGATAGTTTTCTGTAACTTAGTCCATTTTGGGCAGATCTTATCTTGAGCAAATCAAGTGGCGGTTCGCTAACAACGAACGAACACAGACATCATACGTTGAAGGAAAAAATAAACTATTATACATATACCATACGTCCAGAATCGAAAAACACAACACAAACATGAGCACATACATCATACGTATGAGATATCGAAGATAAAAAAAAAACAAACATACTTGAAATTGTGTCACTGGAGAAAGATGAAGTTCCCTGACCACGTACGAAACACATCCTGAAGATAAACGAAGAAGATTCGTCAAAACTTAGTAATGGGAACCAAATGACATTACAAGGACAAAAAAGATTAAAAATAAGCTTCTTTCTTTATCGCAGTCGTCCACGAAGAAGAAAGTTCAAGCAGAAATGGTAACGCGAACAAATGGTGAGACCGTGTTATTGTTAAGCCCCTGACAAGTGTACCAGATCGTTATCAAATATTATATAAATGGTAAGTCCGAGTATTGTCTCCCAAAGGACTCTTAGGCCTTATCTTTCATGTAAATTGATCGTATAAGACTTGAAAAGAATTGATTTAAAGTGTTCAATGCAAAGAATAAAAATAAACATGCAAATGCAAGTTCAATTTGAAAAGAAAAGATATGAATGAATGGATTTGTTGGGGTTTACAATTTCATCCTATCCATCCTCTTATATATACTTTTCTTATTTAATTTGCTTTATTATCTAATTGCCATGCAAACTTTCTGATCTACTCTAAACCCAATTCCTTGGCGAAAAGAGCCTATTATTAATTACTAGTTTACTATCTCTAGTCTCCCTGAGTAATTAATAATGCATTAAAGTAAAGAAGCAAAATACAATTGATCGTCCTACTCCTATCTCTAGGCAGTATTGCTTAATCAAGTAATTCTCTATCAGTTCATGACTTCCCCGTACGTTCCCGTATCAACAAAGGCATATATCATCTTACTGAATGAGTTAAACGATAGAAGCATTAAGCATAGATAAGAAACCCAACAATTGATAATATAAGTATATGCAAGCATATGAATAAAACAAGAATTTCAATATAAAAGAGTTTCAAAAGATTACATTGTTCCCCAACAACAAAGGGTTTAGTTCACCATAGACATGGTGAAACTAGATAGAATTAAATGAAAGAATGGAAGAGTAAACCCTAGATTTGATAAATTGGAGCCTAAGCATCCAAGAAACCGTCTCCAAGGAGTGTAAAAGAGCTCTGGACTTCTCTACTTGCCAAAAGAATACTTTCAGAATCGCATTAGGGCTATTTATAAAGCATAAAAGTAACAGAATATAAGCCCAAGCCTAGCATTGCACCGCTCAGCGCCTAATTTGGCCGCTCAACGGTTTGCCTCCAAGTTGTAGACCGCTCAGCGGTCCATCTCACCGCTCAGCGGTTTGCCTCTAATCGTCTGGACGCTCAGCGACACAGCTTAAGCAAGAAACAGTGGATTCTCCCACGAGACTGGCGCTCAACGCTGGAGTTGGCGCTGAGCGGTGACTTTGACTCTTCAATTTCTTCCTTTTTTCCTCTTTTCTTGAGTCTAAGTCCTCCCTACTTCACTTCCATTTTCAATTCTCATCAAAACCCTGCAAAACAATGCAAAAACAAGCATAATATCTCTAAAAACAACTTTTGACTCTCATGTGAATCAACTAAGTGTTTTACTTGATTCTAAGCTCATTCTAAGCCATAAAGGGTGTGTTTTGATATCAAATTTAAGTATGAAAATAGCGGTTTTTAGACCGTTATCACAACCCCAAACTTAGAACTTTGCTTGTCCTCAAGCAAACAAGACAAAACTTGACTTTCCATTCTTTCATCAAAATTGTTCAATAGTTCTAAAATTCATTTTCATCACAACAAGACCTACTCAATTCAGATTGTCAGTGGAATGTTATTAAGATGCATGCATGCTTTCAATTCAATTCAGTTCAAATGATCACATATTTTCCAACAGATGTTTTACTTATGAATGATCAATCAACTAAGCATAGATGCAAAAGTTGCTTTTTGAGTTCTTGGCTATCTTGCACACAAGCTGTTTGATAAAAGGACTTGTGTTGCTGTCATTTTGAGTCACCTTCTGGCAGCGTCATAGCTCGTTTTATATCTTTTACTGGTGTTGCGGTGATTTTTTTAAAGTGCTTTATGTAGGTGCAACATAGCCAAACTTCTACTCCTTCAAGGTAGCATCATAGGAAGTGGAGTGGGTGAAGAATCAAACATTGAATTAACTGTAGAGCAGTTTTTGGTCATGGCTAGAATTGCCAAATCTGTGAACATGGTGCAGCAGCAGAATTCCACCACTGGCAGTTGTGAGATTCGTTTGAACTAGCCTAGTTCCTTTGTTTTGAGAAGCCAAAGTTGCATTACTACATTTCCTTTCCATTTTGTGTACCTTGTAATTGTTCCATCATTTCAATTCCTTATAATTTGCCATTAAGCAAGTGACATGGAAGAATTCACAAGTGTTCTTCCATCACTTGAAAACTTTTGCTCTTATTTTCTCATTAAAATTGGTAGACGGTGAGTGTGTCTTGGATCCAAAGTTCCAAGCCTCACCTAGGGGACCTCATTTCTTTCAATTCTTTTAAGCTTTTGGAAAAGTCTTAGAGTTTAGTTCTTTTCTTCATATTTGTTTGATTGTGAGTATGTATCTTTTGATTTTTAAGGTAATTTTAGTTTAAGAGGTAACTTCTTAGTAACCTAAGACATTTCTGGCAAGGTAAGACTTGGTATTTAAGCAGTCTTTTTGACTCACCTCTCTTACATGGGACTTGTCTAAGTGTGAATTTTGTATACCTTTTAGACTAGAAAAACTTTTAAAATCAAAGATGTCATATTCTAGTTCATATGGGTCATCTAGGATTCATAATATGTCTTATACTTCATATATTGAGGATGATTTGTATACTCAAGCTAGTACACTTCCATTCTTTGGTAAAGAAATAAGTGCATTAACATACCTAGTTTGGGAAAAGGAAATTAATCAAATGCATCTATTCCTTGCTAGACAAAGTGAAACTGAATCCTATAGTCCCATTGTTCTTTCTAAAGAGTGTGAATCTCGTGTTCTTAGTTTATATCTCTCTAGGTTAGAAAAACATGCAAAAGAGTGGTGGGATCAAAGGCAAATTAGTGTTAGACAAGGTAGAAAATCTTCCATTCATGATTGGTATGAATTAAGAGCTTGCATGAGAAGAAAGTTTGTGCCTCCCGAGACTCTAAGAAACTTAGAACTTATGAGGGAATTCATTAAAGAAGGCAAGTCGTTCATTAAAAATGTAAGCAAGTTCTTTCATAGGGAAAATGAGTTTAGAGAGAAACTTAAGAGGCTACGGGAAGAGACATGTAGCTGCAAAATTGAGAGATTAAAGAGAGAAAGAGAGAGATTAAAGAGAGAACAAGAAAAGCTTGAGAAAAGAGAAATAGAAAGAAGATAAAGAAGAGAAAAGAAGAATAGAAATTGAGAAAAGAAAAAGAGAGCAAGAGGAAAGAGAAGAAGAAGAAGAGAAAAGAGAGTGGGAAAGAAAAGAGTAAGAGATAAGAGAACAAGAGAACAAGAGAAAAGAGAAAAAGAAGAAAGAGAGAGAGAAGAAGAATAGAAAAGAGAGCAAGAGAGAAAAGAAGAAGAAAGAAGAAGAGAAAAAGAGAGAAGAGAAGAAGAGAGAAGAGAAAAGGAAGAAAGAGAAATAGAAAAAGAAAAGAAAAGAGAGCAAGAAAGCAGAGAGCAAGCGAAAATAGAAGAGAAAAGAAGGAAAGAAGGAAGAATAGAAAAATATGAAAGAAAAAAAGAGATAAGGGAGAAAGCACAACTAAAAACACAACCTCCGCCTACACTCCTCATAGAACCAAGGCTCTTAAGGGGAGGTTTTTTATCCTTTAACTTTTCTCCATCTATCCTTAAGTTTCAAAAATTTCCCTTTTCTCTCAAAGAATTTGTCATTTCATATTTTCAAGATTTACACCTTTCAACACAAGACAATTCACAACTTGAGTTTGGTTACCTTTATGGATACCACTAACTCAAGACAAAAACAAAATTTCAAAAGAAGAAGGTTTCGTTGTTGTATTAAATTTGAAAATTCCAAAACTAGGAAACCTTCTTCTTCTACACATATTATTTTCATGGGTCAAATAAATCTAATTAGATATATGTTTAATGCTTATTGCAGATGGATATTTGATCTAGGAGGAATTCTTGTGAAGTCAACAAAAATAAGTCCTCATAATAAAGACGACCCACCAGATTTGAGGACAAATCCTTCTCAAGGGGGAGGAGATAATACTCGGGGTCCAAGCCCATCAATTACTCAAAGAACAATTTACTTGAAAGAGTAAAGAAGGTTGCCAACACCTCTTTTCACACTTCAAAGAGCAACTTTAGGAACATCCAACAAAGCCCATCATGGATCAAACTATCATAAGATGAAGGGAAGAAAACCTGAAGAATCAAGCGAGTGGCGCTGAGCGCCAACACGCTGCCACTCAGCGCTAGCGACGTCCATTTCCAGCACACATGAAGCTTCCTCCAGCTGGCATCCCAAGCTTTAGCACACGTTTTTCTCACCTCTTTCACGTGGCTTTTGATCCTCTTTATGCGGCCGATCATCAGCCTTGCTTGTACACGCCAAAGGGAAGCTTGGAATTAACTATAAATTCCATGCTTCATCACTTTGTAAGACACTTTTGGAATATATAATAGATAACTTCTGCTGATGTCACTTTCTCTGCACCGAGAGTCACTTCATTACTTCTTCTTTTACCTCTACAACTTCCTTCCTTGAAGGAAAAGCCGTCTGAGTTGTAGTCATCTCACCGAAACACTACCTCCACTCCAAACAGCCACCGAACAACACCTTCTCCACTGCCAATTTCCACTACTTCTACTGCCAGAACTCCCATTCTCTTCCGCCAATTCAATTCACTCTGGTCTATTTTGATTCCTGCACTTGAACGACGCTATCACTTATTATATCGAAAAGGTATAATAAGTTATTATATGTTTTCAATATTTTAATATAATATAAAATTGATTTTTAAAAGCTTACAAAATAGTGACATCAAACATTAAAGAAATAAGGTCACGACAATCACAAACGACACTTACACTTTTTAATTTTTTAAAGCACATTAGACTTTCGAATTTATTGCTATCCTTACCCTTTATTACTTCTTTAATCAAATGTAAGGTTTATAATTACTTACTTTTTTATGTATGCAATTTTTTCAAAATAATTGAATTAAAAAAAAATGGAAACAACACATTCGTCCAACTCTTGCAATATCTCCGACACTAACAGCAAATCTTTGATCAACCCTTATCATTTTACTTTTACAATTTATTTATTTATTTTTAATATATTATGAGCAATAAACTTTATATATTTTTTGCTAAATAATTTAAATCTGTATATACTACACACTACAAGAAAAAACGTCATTATCTACAGCCCAAATCCGTATATAATTGTTGGTTGTATACAACTTATATACGGGCAAAAATCCGTATATAAAATCCTCGTAGGTAAATTTATATACGGCTATATCCGTATATAACTTATATACGAAAATATCCGTATATAAGTTATATACGGCTATATCCGTATATAAGTTATATACGCATATATTCGTATATACTTATATACGGAAATATCCGTTTATAAGTTATATACGGATATAGCCGTATATAACTTATATACGAATATTTCCGTATATAAGATCCATATACAACAGCTGAATTATGTTATGCATAGACGGTTCCCCGGCTAGTTCGAGCAAGAATATTCAATATTCACAATTCATATATGATTCAACACTCACAATCAGACCTGGATATTGAACACTCACGATCAGACCTGGATATTGAACATTCAAAATTAGACCTGGATACTCAACATTCACAATCAGACTTGGACATACAAATAAGTTTTTGACATTCATAATATTGTTGTTTACATCAATATAATTGCAACATTAAACATGAGTTAAAACATCAGTTTAAGTTCATAAAGTGGTTCTAGCTAGTATCTAAATAAGTTCAAAAGTAGGTAATGGAAATAAGTGCGCATAAGAAGGCCATAGGTTGGAGTTTGGCGGACATCCCTGGTATAGCCCATCCACATGCATGCATAGAATTATGTTGGAAGAAGGGGCAAAACTAGTGAGACAGCCACAGAGAAGGCAAAACCCCGTGATCATGGACGTGATTAAGAAGGAGGTGACGAAGCTTTTGCAAGCTGGGATCATCTACCCCATATCAGATAGTCAGTGGGTGAGCCCCATCCATGTTGTGCCAAAGAAGACTACCTCACTGTTGTGAAAAATGAAAGAGATGAGCTTATCCCGACTAGAGTGCAGAACAGCTAGAGAGTCTGCATTGACTATAAGAGGCTCAACCAAGCAACCAGGAAAGATCACTTCCCCCTGCCATTCATTGATCAGATGTTGGAGCGCCTGACAGGTAAATCTCACTACTGCTTTCTTGATGGTTTTTCTGGTTATTTCCAAATAAATATTGCTCCTAAGGACCAAGAAAAGACCACATTCACCTGCCCCTTTGGCACCTTTGCCTATAGGAGGATGCCCTTTGGCCTATGCAACGCCGCTGGTACCTTCCAGCGGTGCATGCTTAGCATTTTTAGCGACTTCCTTGAGAGTTGCATAGAGGTGTTTATGGACGATTTCACTGTGTATGGATCCTCTTTTGATGCATGTTTAGATAGTCTGGAAAAAGTGTTGAAAAGAGGCATAGAAACAAACCTTGTTCTCAATTTTGAGAAATGTCACTTCATGGTTGAACAAGGTTTGGTTCTAGGGCATATCATTTCTGAAAAGGGAATAGAGGTAGACCCTGCTAAGATATCTGTGATTTCGCAGTTGCCTTACCCCTCTCGCGTGCGAGAGGTGCGATCTTTTCTTGGACATGCAGGTTTCTACAAGCGCTTTATCAGGGATTTCAGCAAGAAGGCGCTTCCCTTGTCCAGACTGTTGCAGAAGGAGATTGATTTTGATTTTAATGATAGATGCAAGCAGGTGTTTGACTGCCTAAAGGAGGCTTTGACCACCACTCCGATCATTCAGGCACCGGATTGGACAACCCCATTTGAGCTCATGTGTGACGCATCAAATTATGCCTTGGGAGCTGTCCTAACACAGAAGATTGACAAGCTGCCTAGAGTGATCTACTACGCCTCACGAACTTTGGATGCTGCCCAAGCAAACTATACTACGACTGAGAAAGAGTTGTTGGCAATTGTTTTTTCCCTTGATAAGTTTAGGTCGTATTTGCTTGGATCTCCTGTTATTGTGTATACTGACCATGCAGCTCTGAAGCTTCTTTTGAAAAAGGCTGAGTCAAAGCCAAGATTGATCAGGTGGATGCTACTACTCCAAGAGTTTGACTTGCAAATCAAAGACCGGAGTGGAGCACAGAATTTGGTTGTAGACCACCTCAACAGGATTGAGAGAGTTGAGGATCAAGCTCATATGTTGCCCATCTAAGATGACTTTCCTGATGAGAGTTTGTTGATGATTTCTTATTCTCACCCAACTCCTTGGTTTGCACACATTGTAAATTATTTGGTTGCTTCTGTTTTTCCTCCCTTAGCATCACGTGCTCAGATTGCTAAAATTAAGAGTGATGCTAGGTATTATGTTTGGGATGACCCATATCTGTGGAAGTTGTGCAGTGACCAGGTTACTAGGAGATGCATTATAGACCATGAGATTGACTCAGTCCTGCAGTTTTGTCATGCCTCCTCACCTGGTGGTCATTTGGGGATATAGAGAACAGCTCGTAGGGTGCTTGACTGTGGTTTCTATTGGCCTTCCATCTTCAAGGATGCGGAGAGGATTTGTAGCACCTGTGAGCCGTGTCAGAGAGCAGGAGGACCTATTTCACAAAGACAGGAGATGCCTCAACAACCTATGCTGTTCTGTGAGGTGTTTGATGTCTGGGGTATAGATTTCATGGGTCCTTTTCCCGTTTCTTTTGGTTTCTCTTATATTCTCCTTGCTGTGGATTATGTTTCAAAATGGGTGGAAGCTAGAGCCACCAGGACTAGAAGTTCTACAAAGAGAGGACCAAGAGGTTCCATGATAGTTCCATTCTTAGAAAGGACTTCGAGGTTGGCCAGCAGGTTTTGTTGTATAACTCTAGGCTCGGCCTCATGGGTGGTAAGTTGAGATCAAAGTGGATTGGACCTTTTGTTGTTAGTAATGTTTTCCCTTATGGTACAGTTGAGATACAGAGTCCTTCCACAGCTAAAAGCTTCAAGGTGAACGGGCACAAACTTAAGCCTTTCCTCAACAACCCTTCGTTATTGGATATAGTGGTGGAGGAAGCGTCTTTGGTCCACCCCACCTACCCTCCCCTCTGACTCAGGGAGCTTCTTTTCTCCTTCGCTCCTCACTTTTATTGCATTTTGTCTATATCTGCTGATTGTTCTGATTGTTGATCTGCTGATTGTGACACACTGAGGACATTGTGTTGTTTAAGTGTGGTCTATTAGGGGAGGTTGTTTCTTTGTTTATATTTTGGTTTTTATGTAGTTTGTTGTGTCTTGTGTATAGTTTTGCATGCTTTTCGTGAATTCTAAACTATGATTAGGTTATCAGTTTTCTTTCACTACATTCATACTCTGATTTGTTGGATTCCTTACTTTTCTTTGCTTGGAAGATGATCATGATGTTTGAGAGTTGGATTGATTGTGACCAATTACCTGTGTGAGATTTGAGCCATTTGATGATCTTACTTGTGTGTGATATGTCTCTGGATTGCTTGCACATTTGCGCAGTTGAAAATTCTTGATTCATGAGCATGTTTGAAAATGATAAAGGCATTTTGTTTATTGAGCCTCTCTAGCCAGATAGCCTACCCTGTTATGATCTCCTTGTTAGCTCCTTTGAGCCTATACTTCCCTCCATTTCCTTGTTTTGAAGCTCAAACAATAGCCTAAGTGGAAAACCATGATTACCTGAACCTTAGGGAATTTTGGAGCTTTGGAATTGTTTTGGGAATAAGTGTGGTCTCTTAGGAGTTGCAGATGAATTGGCTAGTGAGTCCTCTTCTTGCGGTTGCATTGTAAATATCATGTATCTTGTCTTTTGAATTATATATTGAATAGAAAAGAAAAGAGACAAAATGAAAAAAAAAAGAAAAAAAAAAGGAAAAAAATTACAGAATTTTTTTTTTGTGAATAATGGAGTCAAGAAGAGGATGGAATTAGAGGTTGTGGGTGTGTTTGAATGTGTTTACACTTGTTCCCCATTGCTCCTCTGTTCCTTATGGTTTGTAGCTTCTTATCCAGATGTATCCTCCCTTGTCCTTGGTCCCATTACAACCATGAAAAGACCTTTTGATTTGAACTTGCATATGTGTTTGAGTGTTGATATTAGAGGCTTGCCAAGTCTATTTGTGTTTGCTTTCTTGAGTGCATTGAGTGACATTGATTTACCTTAAACACTTGAGAGAAACACTGATTGTGTTTAATTGTCTGTTATTTTCCGTTTTCCAAATTCTGCTTAATTTGGTCGAAAATTCGTATTTTCGATAATTTGGATATTTTGAGCTGATTAAGCGTATTTTTGGTTACAGGGAAATTTTGGAAACATCATTTGGAGCATTAGGGAAGGTGGCGTGATCATTCAAGACTCAACATTTAGTCATTTCCATTTTAATAAAGTTGTAATTTCCTTTTTTTAGAAACCTTAATTAGATTAGGTGTTTTTGGGCCCTTTTAGTGGCAATTTTGTAGAAGCCCAATGTGTGGGACACTTGGAACCAAAATCCTAGGGTTTTTAGGAGGTGGACCCCACATATTTTGAAGGGGGACAGTATTTTGAGTAGCAAAGGCCGATCATTCACGAAGCACACTTCATACTACACTTCTCATTTTCACTTTTGCTTGTATGAACTCTCTCTTGGAGACCATGACGGGCGCCTTTCGTTTTTGAGCTTGAATGAACCAAGGACACATTTTTCTTCATCTTTAGCTTGCAATCTTGTTTGTTTTTGCTAGAAGGGAGGGAGAACCGTCACTCTCCTTCTTGNNTTTTCATCTNGAATGTTGAAAGCTTGAGCTTGAAGGGTTGTTCTTGCATTTTTCATGGTGGTTCCTTGGTTTGAATGAAGGGTTGTTTTTCGTTTTTCTTCTACCTTGCTGATGTATTTTCGGTTTCTTTTTAGTTTTCTTGGATTGGATGATGAAAATGGAGTTGTTGTTGAGTTTTTGAGTGAAGAAAGCTTTGGTTGATGCATGGTTGTTAGGAGCTTGAACCCTTTTCTTCTTGTGCTTTTGTTTTGATAGTTGGAAGTAATATATGAAATGGAACATTGTGTTTCTTATGGAGAGTTGGACGGTGCTGCAAGGTGGAGTAGAAATCCCATTTTGATATTCATAAAAGTTTGAAGAAAAGTTAGTGTTGAAGTTGGATTGTTGAAGGTAGACTTTGGGTTGTTGTTCTTGTAAGCTTTAGCATTTGAAACTTTGGGTTCTTTGGGATGCATTCTCGGTTTGGAGAAGGGAAGAAACAATTTGGATGATTGTGTTGGTGAAAGAAAACCGTGTAGGAGTGGTGAAAG
>NW_014543812.1:212636-214721 GCF_000741045.1 Vigna radiata var. radiata | reverse complement strand
AACAAGGAATGGAAGAAACACTTGGGCAAGCATGGGATAGATTCAAAGGATTGTTGAGAGCGACCCCAATTCATGGGTTTGATAAAGCTTCATACTTGCTAGCGTTCCTTGGAGGTTTGCGCGCTCAGTCTAAAATGATGATAGATGCCTCAGCTGGAGGCAGTATTAATAGAAAGACAGAGGATGAGGCGTACTACTTAATTAAAGAGATGGCTCTCAATGAAGTGTCGCAGAGTGAAAGAGGTACGCAAAAAGGGGGACTTTTACATCTCCCCACTGAAGACGCAGCAGCAGCACAAAATCACCTCCTCAGTCAGAAATTGGACAAGTTGCTAAAGGTTATTTTTGAACTTCCTCGGGGGCTTAGAAATATTTCCCAGGCACAACAATTATGCGATTTGTGCGGTGGTGACCATATTAATGGTCAATGTGCTTTTACAGAGGAAATGCAACAGGACGTGAATTATATGGGGGCCCAATTTCCGTACAAACAGGGAAATTTCAACCAAGGTGGTTCTAACCAAGGTTGGAAAAATCATCCAAGTATTGGGTAAAGCCAAAATGCTTCTTCTGGACAAGGAGGAAACATCCGGCAGCAACAACCGTTACCTCTGTGGCAGCAAGTGAGTAATTTGACTGAGTCTGTCAGAACCTTGAGTAATTGATTTGATGACTTCTACAAAAGATATGAGCAGCAAGTGAATAATAGTAAGGCCAATTTTAAATCACTAGAGTCACAGATTGGGCAACTGGCAACAAGGATAGAGATTACAGAGAAAAACCAGTTTAGGGCTAGCACTGAGGCTAATCCTAAGAGGGAATGCAAGATTATCACAAGCCAGAGTGGTTGGGACGCAGACAGTCAGGATGGTTGGGAGGAAGACATTGAACCCTTCCATGTTGTGAACAGTGAGGAATAGGAGATGTTAATGGGTGAATTCTTTGAACCCATGAGTAATGGAGATGAAGGAAAGAAGGATTACAAGGAAAAAGAAGTTGGTGAAGTGACGGTGTTACCTTTAGAAAATAAGCAGGTTCCTCCCCATTCAGAAAGAATCAAAATTAACAAGGAGGATGAAATGGAGCTTACTGATGAAGAAGAGGATCTTGTTGTTCACCCACAAAAGAGTAATTATCCTCCTAAAGCTAAAGATTCGGGGTGTTTAACATTGTTATGTTCCCTGAATGATTGGGATGGGGAAGCTATGATAGATTCTGGATCCAGCATCAACTTAATACCCACAGAACTTTTGAAGGAAATCGGGGGACTTATGTTGAAACCCTCTGACTTGACTATAACAATGGCAGACAGTTCTAAAAAAAGGCCAGTGGGAATGGTGGAAGATGTTGTTGTGCGCGCTGAATGTCTGGAGTTTTTAGCAGATTTCATTGTCATGGATGTTAAAACAGAGGATGAGCATCCTGTGATTTTGGGGCGACCCTTCATGGCAACATCAAAAATGTTTATTGATGTTCATGATGGAAGAATAATGATGAGAGATTTGAATTATCTATTTCTCTATATTGGTCGTGAAGGGGATGAGATTAAGACAGTGAAAAGAAAAACATTTGAGAAGCCAGAGGTGAATGAAGAACAAGAAGAGAGCATAACAGGTAATGATTATCTTGACAGTTGTTGTGTTTTGCAGGTGCCTGAAAATAAAGGGAGAAGAACCATTCACCCAAAAGAAAAAGAAGATACACTTCTACCAGGGAGCAAAGTGAGATTTAAGAAGAAGCCATGGATAATAAAGGAGTAAGGAAAAAGGAATGGTGGAGATTCAAAGACCATACTCAAAAGTAATCAAGAAGGTGGACCAAAGAAAAGTGAGCTGGTGGGATGATGAAAATCCCAACGTGAAGAAGGAGAGCTGATTTTGTTGGAAATAAAATTTTGTATTTTTTTTTTAACAATTTTCTTTTTCGGTCTTTTGTTTTATTTTGGTTGGAACATGTACTTTTTGAATTTTCTGAACAATTTTTGGGTAGCATCTACTGAGGGATGCTAAATTTTTGGTATCCACTGATGGATATCCAGACGGTACACCTACTGATGGGTGATGGAAGGTAGTGCACTTACTGACA
>NW_014543812.1:204933-209521 GCF_000741045.1 Vigna radiata var. radiata | reverse complement strand
CAAAGGTATGCATGATGCTAACTCCTTCCTTAGTAGGTAAATACCTTGTCTATCCTTCTCCAAAACATCACTTTGATTCTCCATTTCATCATGGGGAATGTTCCAAACAAAGTGAACACAAAAAGACTATGATTTCTTCTAATAAACTTTTTGTCAGAAGGTCTTCATTTCATATTCTTCTCTTTGCATATCTNTTATTCCTCATANTCATTTTTGCTATCTTTTGTAGATAGATCTTTNATCCAGGAGGAAAATAAACACCAAAGTTGTGCTTCTTCTTTCTTCCCGATTTGAGAACAAATCGTTTTAAAGAGGGAGGGAATGATTGCAACCCCAAAAGGGACTTCCCATCCAAAGAAGCATCAACCACACTAAGACTATTAAAGGGAACTTGAATACAAACTTAATCTTTTCTTTCTAAAGTCTTAGCATCTTTCTCTTTGCCAAATAACCTTTACTTTGTTTTGTAGGTTCTTAATAAAGAGGAGACACCATGTACATATAGCTAAGGAAGGCTGCCAAGAAGGACAACCAAGGAATCACAAAAGGAATCAAGATGGCGCCCCAGCGCCCCTCTCCAAGGCGCCCCAGCGCCAGACACTGCAGAATCTTCTTCTTCACTTGGATTGCTGACCTAGCATGTTGTACCTTGCATCCCAAGTCTCTCCAACTGCATAGCTTCCTCAGTAAGCTTCTTTTACACTTAGAGTAGCTTGCTTATCACGTTTTTTAGTCACTCCTTCATCTATAAAAGGAGGAATCTTCTCTTTGTAACACTTCAACTTTGAAACTTAATGAAATGTTGTTGAGATTTCTCTAGAATCATTTTTCAGAGTTCAAACACTTGTGCCTCTTTTGCACCCTCTCCTTTAGCTTCCTTCCCTCTTGGAAGGCTTTTGGAGCTTGAGAATCCTTGCTTCTTCCACACACCTTCATTGAAGCCTTCATCAAACACCTTTTGTGCTTCACGTTGCACCTACATTCCATTGCCATCTCTGGACTTGGAGGCTGTTCGTGATTGAATTCCAAGAGAGCTTCCATCAGATACTATTCGCTTACATGAGCTCTAATTTAATGTGATTACATGATTGATTTTATGTGTTGAATGGTACAAACATGGTTGTTTATTAATCATGGTTGTGCATCATCAAAAAGGGGGAGATTGTTGAGATTGTTGATAAGGGAAGCACTGGTTTAGCTAAACCTTAATCTCACAGTGTTCTGGTTTTTATGATGACAACACATTATTAATAACACATGTATTGATATGTGTTACATGTTCAAATCTTTATTGTGAATGAAATCTTGAAGAACANGTTGTGTTGATTTTCATATATGTATGCATATTCACTGATTTTATACTTGATACATCATTTGTGATTGCATAACATATGCTTCAGAAAAGAAAACCACATGCACTTTGTTGAACTTATATTGTGTGANAAAACTGCAAGTTTTAAGTCGATTTCATTATGAAGTAAGTCGATTAAATCTCGTGACTTTGCATAGATTTTCTAAAATAGTGCTATGAGTAATTTTGCAATGAAAAGACTTTCAAAACTGATTTGAAGTGTTAAAGTCGACTACATTCGCAAGGAATTCGATTGAGTTAGTTAATGTTTTGAAATTCTGTTGATACTTATGTGCTATAACAACTATATTTCAATTCTTTGTTAAAGCATTAAATGCAAGTCAACTGAATTAAATGTGTAATTAATTTGGTTGTTATGGTTGTTGCTAATTATTTTAACTGTTATAACTGTCTGATGACAGTCGACAATATTAGTGGCAAAGTCGCCTAAAGGAGCGTCTGATTTATAGAAAACTATAAATAGACAGGATTATGTAATTCATAAAAAAGAGAGAATGAGACTTTGTTTGTTCTAACAATTTCATTTGTTGTTTAAGATTGTGATCTTTGTGAAAACGCTCCAAGAACTCATCAAGAAGACAGAGGAGATCTTTGTTTGAAGAGTTTCTTCAGGATGAAGAAACCTGCACTTACTGTTTGATCAAATTCTGCACTGCTAGTGTTCATCATATTGATCAAGACTTTTATCAATCTATTCAAGATGGGACTGCCCTGTTGGGATTACAGGAAGAGAACTTGTGGAGTTCTATACACTTTAAGGATTGTTCAAAGTGAGTTGAATATTGCAGAAGAGGGGATATCTTGTTGTAGATCTTTGTGTTGCTGCCTATACTTTTAGTTAGAGGGTTAGAGAGATTGTATATATTTTTTACGTAGAGATCTTTATAGAAATCTTGTGTAAAAACCCCAACTAATATAGTACATTAGCTTCCTGGTTGTGGAAGGACACTGAATGTAGGCATTAAGGTCGAACCAGTATAAAACCTTTGTGTTTGCTTTCTCTTTCCCTGAACTCTTTACTATAAGTCGACTTTACATTCTGCGTAGTCAACTTTATTTTTCCGCTGCACTTAAATTTCTTATTCTTTGCAATTCAAGAAACTTTGTAAAGTTTTATACTTTGCGAAAAATATTTTAAAAAGACTTTGATTTTGGAACCTCACCGATTTACCCCCCTCGTGGTGTTGGAACATCGTGGTGTTGAAACTAAGTCATCATGTTCCAACACCAATGTTGTGGCCTACAGAAGGAACAATAAGATCCTTCTCATCCAGACCATGGTTGTTGAAGTTAGTGATGAGTTCAGAGAGGTGCCAAAATAGTAGAACGAGGAGGACGAAGTTCATCGCAATCCCTTATTATATACGAAGTTATCCCTTATTATATACGAAGTTATTATTTTGGACTCTAAAAATGTAAATAAGAAAAATGATACATGTAAATAGGAAAAAAAAAATACTATTGACATATATAAAATTTTTTACATTTATTTGACATTATTTTTTTTTATCTTTTATTATATTCATTTAATATTTTTTTTTTTACTCTCTTCTTTCTTTTTTGAAAAATACAAAAATTTACTTCTTAGGATTATTTTATCTTTATACATATATGTGTCAAATGAATGTAAAAATATGTTATTATATTACTGTTTATCTAGAGGTTAAATCCATGGAAAGTTGTAAAATATGATTGCATAATAATTATTTGAAAATCTTATCATGGACCGGACATATCCAGATAATAAGGACCTATGATTATAGTATAAAAAGCACATTTACAAAACATTTACAAGATACATTAATTAAGTTCATTAATTATTATTCTCTCTACCATGTGATACATTTAACTAATTTAAGTAAGTCGAAGTGTCTTCTACCGAAACAACCCTTACTTGAACTGGAGATCTAATATGTATACCTCTTAAAAAAGACGTCTATGTTGAATTAAAAGCGTTTGGAGTTAGAAGTCTTTATAGGATATTGGCTTTGTAAGAAGAAAACTGAATAAAGATATAATTCTAAAAGTAAGATAAAGATGAGAATTACAAGTAAATAAGAAAAAAAAATCAGTTTTTGAAATTTAAAATTAAAAAAGACATTAATAATATTTTTTATTTAATATTTAGAACGACTTTTATTTCCAAAAATGTTTTTTTAAAGAAAACAAACATATTTATTTATTATTTATTTCAGAAAATTAAAATCAAAAAATTATTAATATTTAATATTGTGATACGTTTTTATTCTAATATAGGTAAATAAAATAAATCAAGAATTCTCTTGTATAATATATTTTAGGGTTAAATATGTTTTTAGTCCCTGTATTTTGAGGCGATTTTGGTTTTAGTCCATTTTCAAACTATGGTACAATTTAGTCCTTCAACTTTAGAAAACTCTGGTTTTAGTCCTTTTTACCAAATTTTTTTAACTTTATTTGTTGTTTCAAACGCATTTCTCAGTTAACATTGAAGTAAAAATGTGTCAAACAGTGTAAACAATCCAAATGCTATAATAAAACGTGCTTGAAACAACAAATAAAGTTAAAAAAATTTGGTAAAAAGGACTAAAACCAGAGTTTTCTAAAGTTGAAGGACTAAATTGTACCATAGTTTGAAAATGGACTAAAACCAAAATCGCCTCAAAGTATAGAGACTAAAAACATATTTAACCCTATATTTTATATTTTTTACAATGCATTTTAAAAATCCTAAAATTCCCAAGAATACAAGTAGCGACATAATTTATAGTAATAGGAACGCTTAATTATTTGCTTGATTCTCAATTTTGTCGAAAAATTTTAATTTGGTATCAGTTTTTTAAAATGTTTTAATTGCATCTTAATTTTTGGAAAAATTGTCTTAGGTTTTTTTCAAAAAAAAAAATTAATAAGTTAACCATGTGTCAATAATACGTGACTTTTAAATTTTTTAAAACTTTTTTAATCCCTTTTTAATTTCTTTTTCAAACACTTGTCACATATTAGGTGTGACATCCCATAAATTATATAAGATGACATAATATAGAATAGAACACAAAATGATAAAAGAGAGCAGTCAAGAGGATGTAAATATAAATTTAAAATTTTACAGTCATCCTAAAATGAATTATAACCTTAAACAATACCTAATTTAAAGTATTTCAAAATAAATAGATTACTAAAGATAATTTCAAGGAATTATAAAGTTCAAACTTATATTACAGAAATGTCTTTCAA
>NW_014543812.1:199124-203768 GCF_000741045.1 Vigna radiata var. radiata | reverse complement strand
ATTGACTTTCCCAAATTGTCTAAATGCTCTAGTACAGTCCCAAACCCCAATTCTCCAAAATCACTCCCTCACTTTCTTTCAAAATGATTTTAACAATAAGTTAACACATAACCTATGTCTAAGGATCTATTTATTAGTTTTCTCATTATCCAATAACTCAAATTCATTCTTATATCACAACTAAAACAGTTCAAGATACATCAATTCCCAACGGCCTAATTCATATATCCAGAAACACAATTCCAACATATAGAAATTAGAATTCTAGCACCAAGAATATCATTTTTCTTCATATAGTTCACACATGCAAAGCTATTAACAGTTAAATCAAAACTAATTCTTTTCATTCAATCATATTACCAATTTGAATGAACCCTAACTTCCCTTACCTCTAAACGGAACGCCAAGCTCACGAAAACCCCAATTGCACACTTACACCTCAAGAAAGACTAAGATTACCTACAAATCATAAATTTGTGGTAAGAGGCAGAATTAGGGACCTAAACAGACTTGGAAATTACAAAGAAGAAGTATAATGCTCATGCAAATCAAAAATCATGTGCATGCAGTACATCCTTGAGATGCATGGAAAAGGGAGGACTACTTATCGGCGACAGAATAAGAAATTGACCGGTCGGATTTGAAGCCCACAACTTCGAGATTACCTACGCGGTCTCTGATGGTGGAATAGATGGATCAATGGAGGACAAATCTAGAGAGATGGTGGAGAAAGTTTGAGAAACAAAGCTTTAGAGAGAGATGGAAATTTTTGGGTTCTTATATTCTTCCCAACAACAAAAATTTTCGTCCTCGAAAATTCACTTATAAGATAGAAGGAACACTCCACTATCATCGCCTTCTTTATTACAACTACCTATTTGACAAAGATACAACTCCCCAACAACTTTACTAACATGAAAAATCTTGCCTCTACGCTAAAATGCTCTAGTGTTAAACAGTGTAGATCTGTTTAGCCATGATTCGCAAAACAACTTTGAACTCCTACACCTCAACTTTTAAGAATCTTGCTTTCACATAACCAATCCTATTATGTCTGCAACATCGCTAACCCCTCATCTATCTTCCGCTCCTCCTTGTAAATCTCTTCTAGAACTTTCACTAGTCTTGACTTTAGATCAACCCTTGACTGATACCCTTTTACCTCCTCTTGTTTCTTCTAAGAACCATCACACCCCTGACTTGATCGCCACCACTTCTGTTTTAACTACTAACTGTTATGCTCTTGATCACCTGTAACCACATCCATTCCAAAGACTTTACATTACTTTATAGATTTCCACTCTTAAGTAGCATGGTTTCCAACGATACTACCCTATTACCAAAATAAATCTTTACTCCACTACAGCAACAAAACCAATTTGAGTACTCTATCTTCACTTCGTTATCTAACTGACCTGAACCATATGTAATTCTTAATCTACTAGCTTGTAATCATACTTAGTCATGTATCTTCCTCAACTTAAGATCACTAGCCTAATTCGTACCATGCCAACTTATGATACCTTTCAAGCTAGGACTGTCCAAACTGCGTTGTCTAAACCATTTTGAGAAACCCACTAGTTATAGTATTTCAACTATATTGGTAAAATCTCTTTACCTCTTCACTTCAGACTCTAGTCTTCAAACTCTTCAACCGACTCTTAATCAATTATTACTAAGCGAACAACTTGAATCGTCTTTCAGTTCCCACGCACAACTAACGCTTGCTTACCTCAAAATTGACCTTACAACTTGAAACTTATCCCGGTTCATTTCCTTCATCCACTGACCCACTTCCCATGCTCAACGTCCATTTATACTCCCACTTCCTGGTCGACACTACATCTTGAAACTGAAGTCTCACTTGTCTTCTTTGCTTCATACTTATCTCCACCATACCTAAACTTACTTCTGACTCTCGAAGACCACCAAACACTCCCAACTGATGCCCCAAATAACGACGTCCCGGTTGTTTTAAAGAAGCTCATCTCACATAACCACCCATACCTGAACTTGAAATCGCTTCATATACACTTGGTACTGATAAGAACAAGCCCACTAACACCCGTTGTGCTACTCTGATCCTCAAACTCCCTTGTTCACTAGTTTACTGAAAGAACACTTCCTTCATGACAATTTGCAACCCGAAGATAATCACCCTTGAAGAATCTTCTTCAAAACTTCCATGACTTTGCAAAACCCTGATAACTCTTTTCTTCCATGATAACCTTGTCATTCCATTTTCCTCAACACTGCTTTTCTACTCCACAAAACCACCATGCTCGAAATCACTTCTGATTGCCAAGACTTATACTAGACTGTTCCAACCTGTCCTCTAATTCTCTTCTAAGATTCTTAAACCTTATAGTTCTCCCTATGACTACACTGAGTCCAAATACCATTGCTCTAACTCAATTTCCATCTTCCTCTTGCATTACACAACTGCAAAAGAAACCACCCCTAAATAGATTCATTCCATAGTGAACACCACTTCTCCAAGTTATAAAAATCTCATACTTGTTGCAGAACACCAACCAAAACTATTACACCATAAAGATTTATCTTCTCTTCTCCACATATCCTTGCTAACATATTCTGACTCCTACAACCCTTTGTCTTCTCCTTTATAGCTTGACCCACTTCTAATGCAATACCATGCTTCCCCTTCTCAAAACACAATACTTCTTTTGAAGGCCATAACTATCCGAAACGATTTAAAACAGTCAAACATCTCTTGTAATCACACCTCAGACTTAAGAAAGACAACATCATATCTTCTTCACTTGCGTCCATCAGACATCTTGAATTCCCATAACACTTGCTTCTATCCTTCGCTCAACTGTACTTGATGCACTCATTCGGCCAAATTAACTCAAAATCTTCTTCTTCAAGAATTGCCCTCTTCAACTCAGAATCTTTAGAAATACAAACTCTATCTTTGATCCCCTGAACCTCAAGATACCCTTAACCAGCAACACAAATCCTCTGACCTTATCTGAACTTACCCGCTTACTGCCTTTTGTAACTCAACTTCCAATATCCATTTCTCTCTCGATCAAACTCAGCCGATCCCTAAACATCACCACAAAATCACACCCGAAGAAAAACTGATTGTAACACAACATGCCGCTTCGAAACTCTGATAGTCTCAATCAACCTGGATTATCTGATCATTCCCCGCTACCCTCTCCAACAACTCATACTGTAACCATCCTTTGTCATTTGTTCTAAGGCCTTTCTTCTTTGTTCCTCATCCACCGTGCTCTTAATTCTCTATTCCTCACATTTTCTTACGAAACTGACATCCTGATATGCCCCTTCCTTCAATACTGGAAATCTTTCCTCTTAGCCAATAACCAAACCTTTCCGATGTGCCCTTCCTTCGGTGATTGAAGTCTTTCACCTCAACCCGAGATCAAACATTCCTTCTATGCAACTCGCTAATCTTGAAACATCCTTCTAAACTTGGCTATACAATATCCACTTCAAAATTCTTATTCCTCTCTTAACTTAAGCTTCAAACCATCCATCATTTCTCTTATTCAGATTTCAACCATCGTTGATACACCGATCCATGTTACCCATCTCACCCAAAGCCACTCTGTTGCTCACCAACACTTCCTTTTCTTCTGACCTCTGACGTTACTGATACATAGAACCAAACATTGCCACACCAATGCCCATCCAAGGCTCCTCTTATTCTGGTCTTTGAACTCAACTCTTCTTATGAATCGTACGATATCTGATCTCCGAACTTTTTCCTTGAAAACTCCTTCGTCCAAAACATTGCTTATAAATTCCAATATCTCTACACGTCCCTTGAAGCCTAAACTCTGGTCTTCAAACTCCTTATCTTCGAGGCAAGAATTTGTCTCAAAGGCTTAAACCAATTCTAAAGAAGGTTTACAAATCAAGTTACCCTTGAATCTACATTCCTCTACTACTATAGAGCACGATATACCGCCACAAAGGCAAGAACAAGACAGGAATTCCTATAGGAAACAACACTGGAACCCCAACTCTTTCTTACTCCAAACCTTCAGAATTCAGAAAGGAAAATCATCTCTAGTAAAATTCATGAGTGTGCACCCTCATTCATTCTATAGAGACATTTTCTATTCTCAAAACTTCCAATTAGACACATAATTTTTTTATCTAGACTTGGAATAAATGGTAAAGCATACCATTTAGACTTAACTCTTCATAGAGAAGACACGATAAACCTGAAACACACAGGTCATCCTAAGAACAAACATTGCGCCATATTTTATTTATGATCAGAGAGTAAAACAATTAGTCTTACTCAAAGAAATTAGAATGAATGCTTATGTACATTTAAGAGCACACAAGCACAAGCAAGGGATGCACATAACCTACAAGTTCTCTAAGGATAAAAACTGCTCTGATACCAAATTGTGACATCTCATAAATTATATAAGGTGACATAATATAGAATAGAACACAAAATGATAAAAGAGAGCAGTCAAGAGGATGTAAATATAGATTTAAAATTTTACAGTCATCCCAAAATGAATTATAACCTTAAACTATACCTAATTTAAAGTATTTCAAAATAAATAGATTACTAAAGATAATTTCAAGGAATTATAAAGTTCAAACTTATATTACAGAAATGTCTTTCAA